>NW_022195208.1:210036-239763 GCF_008641045.1 Pistacia vera | reverse complement strand
TAATGATAATTTGTTTAAATATATGCGAACACATATTTAAACGTAATCTCACTTATTTAATTTTAATATCAAATTAAATAAAGGCTATGACCTCAGCAAATTTAATTACACTGTGAAATTACCAAAATACCCTTTCATCTAAAAAGTCGAAAACGCCCTTCTTGTAAACTGGTTCTTAATTATCTTCTATGTGTGTGACCCGTAGGCTCCTTATCATACCGATAGTGTGTAGTATCGCGATTAACATCAATTGATTGTCTCATTACACACAGACCAAGATTGGCCCCTAGCAAGGCATCATGGTCACTCGATAGATTCGGATTCAGCGAAGCAGCTACCTGTCAACGATATGGTTATCATACAATTCAATCCTTTCATCATCCGTTATCTCAACCAGACCAAGGCATAGAAATAGTGTCAACCTCAGTTACTCTCGATATGTATGTATTCAGTTATTGGTCCAATGACCGGAATTATAAACTGGATAGAGCAACAACTCAATCCCACCGTGGCCACAGTTTTAGAGTCATTGCAATTTACTGAATTGCATCGTGAGATAACTTCCCTTGTACCCAAGAGTGATGAATCCTCTGTCGATCCACCATAGTCTTGATACACTCCTTGATGTAGCCAATCACTACCATATTGACAGCTCTGAATAGAACTGCGTTAGGCTAGTGTCAAACTGCACCAATCGGTGCACAAGACGCTCTGGTGATCTCAAGCCTAAGGACCACATGCACCACCATTTGTTAGAGGATTTGTTCCATAGACATTGGGGTTACTGTAACGCCCAACATGGAGGTACATGATTTAAATTATGTTTTATAGCCCTTAGTTAATTTTTATTAAAGTTATTTTAAGAGAATATGAAGAAAATGCCTTAAACTTGTATTAAGGGTAAAATGGTCTTTTCACTCAAAATTAGTTGAAAAAGTGGGGAGAGAAAAGAGGTAGAATTTCATAAAGAATACAATAAAAATAAGGGCATTATGGTAATTGAGTACGGGATAAGGATGGAATTTCCAAAAAAGTGTAAGGGCAAAATGGGAAAGTGAGTTTATAAAATAAGATGATAAGGGTTTGTAACCCTTATTTCCTTCATTCCACCGCCACACTACTACCCCATTTTCTCTCAAATTTTCATTCAATCCTCCAAGGATTTTGAGGGCTTTTGAGTAATTTTTAATAGGGTTTTGATTCAAGACTTCAAAAGGTAAGAATTCATGCTCTTTATCTATGATTTATTTATGTAAAAGTTGGGTTCTTATGAAGTTTATGCTTAGGGTTAGAAGAAGTTTTGAATCCAACAAGAGTAGAGAGCTTAGTAGAGAAGACTCAAGCATAAGGTAAGTAAATTCCACTCAAAATTCAACTCAAGTTAAAGTTTAAGAATTCAAGTGAGTAGAGATTTCTTTTAAGTATGCATATGTTATGGTTATTGAGAAATTGAGATGAGATTGATGATGAATTATGCTTGTTGTTAGATATATTTGAATATGAGAAGTGTATGTGATGGTTTGATGATGAGTTGATGGATTTATGAATGAGTTCAATGTTGATTTTATGGAGAGATTTTCACCATGAGAAGGGTGGATTGTGTTGATAAAATTTGATAGAAGTATAGATAGCTTTAGAAGAATTTGAGAGGAATATTTGAAGTGTGTTTTCTTTGTAAAATGTGTGATGATTTAAAGGAGTTGAACTCCAATTTTGGATGGTTAAGAAAGAAGTAGAATTATAGTTAAAATAGAGTTTATGTATGCACACATATTGTTTGATGAAATGCCTAAGTGAAAAGCCTAAATGAAAACTGCCTTGTCACAGCCGTAACTTTCTGAGTGATGTTTGGGCATCTTACAGATTGAACTAGGTTGAGACCAAAACATAAAAGTTGTAGCGCTATATCTAATATTTAAAACGAGACCAAAACTGTAGAAATCCGATGTGTATAACTCAAGTTATGCCCTCTTGAGTATGACCTGTGCAGAATGACTATCTTGATGCAACATTGCATTTGTGCATTTCATAAGTGCCTTAACTAAGAAATTTTAAGCATGAACCATCCTTATACCTAAATTGTGCACTGATAAGTAGCTTAAGAAAGAGTAGAAAACTTTGTGAATGAACTACTCTAAGAGTAGAGAGAATGAGAAAAACACAAAGAGCGGGTTGGTGCTTTGTGAACTCCACCCGGCAGTCACGAAGAGTGGGTTGGTGCTTTGTGAACTCTACCCGGCTGTGCCTCCAGTAAGATGAGGCTGTGAGATTCAAGTGAGAAAGAATAAAGAGAGAATGAGCAAAGTCACGAAGAGCGGATTGGTGCTTTGTGAACTCCACCCAGCCGTGCCTCCGGTAAGATGAGGCCGTGACTTACAATAGAAAATTAATAAAAGAGAGTTGTGTGAAAGAGAAACTGAAAGAGAAAATAAATGAGACGAGAAGTGTTTAAGGAAAGAATTAAGAAAAAGAGTTACGGGGATAGACGAGTAGAGGATTTACTTACTGAGCATTATTTTTGTGCTCACCCCGTTGTTTTTCTTTGTGTTTACAGGATCTGGGTAAGGACGTGGTCGGATTGGCATCGGCAAGCGAGGAACAATAGCTACACTGTCCACTGTTTTGATAACTTTTTGCAAAATGATATCTTATTTGGTAATAAGAATGTTTATATGTACCAAAAGAAAATTTTGGGCCCATCTATTTTTGTTGATATAAATGTATTTTACTTTATGTGTTTCTATAAGTATCCTAGTATAAAGTAGTTATTACAGTTACCATCCATGTGGAATCCTCTGGTGGGTCAGTCCAGTAAACGTGCCCACAGCAAGCACCCATATGTTGCACCAGGTTGTCACCAAACAACCTTGACAAGTGAGATCAGTTACTACCTTTCGATAGGGTCGTTCAATACTATGATAGCCTTACCATATTATCTGTGCCTTTACTTCTGAATAATACTGAGGTTACGGACGTTTCTAGAATGGCCACCATATGTGCTCATAAAGTTCTTACTATCAAGATTTGAAACACTTGATACACTCATCACGGTTCTACCATTCTAAGGACATATATCAATACATGCAATGATGATTTACGTAATATAGAATAAAATGCCTTTTATTGATCAATGAACATTATTACAAAGAGTCAATTCTACAATAATTGATTGGCATTAGGGTACCTACTCTAACAATCTCCCACTTGCACTATAGCCAATCATTCATGTATTTAATACCAAATGATCTCAAGTGCCTTTCATGCTTCTGCTGCGACAGAAGCTTTGTTAGTGGATCTTCGAGATTGTCGTCAGTATACACTTTACTGATCTGCATATCATTCCTCTCAACTATCTCTTTGATGAGATGGAATCGTTTAACCATGTGTCTGGACTTCTGATGAGACCGTGGTTCCCTGGCTTGAGCGATTGCTCCATTGTTGTCACAATAGATGTCTATTGGATCAACAATCGTGGAAACCACACCAAGTTCGGTGACGAACTTCTTAATCCAAAATGCCTCCTTGGCCGCATTTGATAATGCAATATGCTCAGCCTCCATTGTAGAGTCCGCTACGGTGCTTTTCTTGGAGCTCTTCTAGCTCACTACACCCCCATTGAGACAAAATACAAACCCTGATTGCGATCAATAATCATCTTTGTCCATTTGGAAACTAGTATCACTATATCCTCTTACAGTGAGCTCATCTTCCCCTCTATAAACCAAGAACATATCCTTAGTCCTCTTTAGGTACTTAAGAATGTTCTTGACAGCCATCCAGTGACGCTCACCTAGATCCGATTGATATCTACTACAAGTGCTCAAAGTACATGAGACATCAATCCGAGTACATAGCATGGCATACATGACAGATCCAATTACTGATGCCTATGAGATCCTCTTCATCCTATCTCTCTAATCTTGTGTTCTGGGACACATTTTCTTATAGAGATAAACACCATGTGACATCGGAAGAAATCCTTTCATGGATTCTTCCATACTGACTCTTTTCAGTACTTTGTCAATACATACGCTCTGACTTAGGCCAAGCAACCTACGCGATCTATCATGATAGATCTTTATTCCAGGGATGTAGGCTGCTTCCCCTAAGTCCTTCATGGAGAAGCACTTGGATAACCAAGTCTTTAACGACTACAAGTTCGGTATATCATTCCCGATCAGAAGTATGCCATCGACATACAACACTTGGAATGCCACTGCGGTCTCACTCACTTTCTTGTAAACACAGGGCTCATCTTTGTTCTTGATAAAACCGAATTCTTTTACGGCTTCATCAAAACAAATGGTCTGACTCCTAGAAGCTTGATTGAGTCCATATATGGATCTCTGCAACTTCCATACCCTATCAGCTTGCCCATCAAGAATGAAACCACCGGGTTGTGTTATATACACATCCTCTTCAAGGTTTCCATTTAGGAAAGCTGTTTTGACATCCATTTGCCAAATCTCATAGTCATGATATGTAGCAATTGCAAGCATAATTCGGATGGATTTAATCATGGCAACCAGCGAAAAGGTTTCTTCATAGTTGATACCATGAATTTCTTTGAAACCTTTGGCAACTAGTCGTGCCTTATAAGTATGCACCTTGCCACCCATGTCAATCTTCTTCTTGAAGACCCATTTACACCCTATGGGTTTTACCTCTTCAAGTAGTTCCACCAGAGACCATACTTGGTTCTAGTACTTGGAGTCCATCTCAAATTTCATGGCTTCAAGCCATTTAACAGAATCTGGATCTGATATAGCGTCTTTGTAGGTTCTGGGTTCGTCATCTTGGTAGACTAGTACGTCACCATGTTGAGTCACAAGATGACCATATCTCTCAGGCTTATGGCGTACTCTCCTAGATCTACGTAGCTCATGTGCTACCTGAGGTGGTTCACTTTGATCCATAAGTTGTGAGTAACCTCCTCATAATGTTCAACTTCCTTCTGTGGCACATCATCCCGTCCTTCGTCTAGTATATTTTGTAGTTCTAGAACTTCATCGAGTTCTAATTTTCTCTCACTAATACTTCTTAGAAAAAATTCCTTTTCTAGGAAGACACCAGAACGAGCAACAAAAATTTGCGCTCTTCTGGGTGGTAGAAATAGTATCCTTTGGTCTCCTTTGGATACCCTACAAATATACATTTATAAAATTTTGGGCCCAGCTTGTTCGCAGTCAATTTCTTAACATAAGTTTCACAACCCCAAATCCTTAGATAAGACAAGTTGGGCTTTCGCCCACTCCATAGTTCATATAAAGTCTTATCTAAAGACTTTGACGACACACGGTTCAAAATGTGAGTCGCAATTTGTAGGGCATAACCCCAGAATTATGTAGGTAGATCACTAAAACTCATCATGGACCTAACCATGTCAAGTAAGGTCCCATTCCTCCTTTCAGACACTCCATTGTGTTGAGGTGCATACAAAGGGGTGAATTGTGATACTATCCTACATTCCTTCAGGTATTCAAAAAACCCTAAGCTTAAGTATTCACCTCATCGATCCGACCGAAGAGCTTTAATACTTTTGCCCAACATATTCTATACTTCATTCCTGAATTCTTTGAACTTATCAAAGGCTTCAGATTTATGTCTCATAAGGTAGACATAACCGTATCTACTGAAATCATTAGCAAATGTGATGAAGTACGAATATCCACCTTTGGCTTCAATTGTTAGTGGACCACATACATCACTATGGATGATGCCTAACAGTTCAGTGGCCCTTTCACCTTGTCTTGTGAAAGGAGACTTGGTCATCTTGCCTAACAGGCATGACTCGCATACCTCAAATTACTGAAAGTCAAAAAGGTCCAAAACTCCATCACTTTGTAGTCTTGCAATGCAGGTCTTATTAACATGACCCAATCTACAATGCCAGAGATATTTCTGGTTTTGATCGCTATGTTTAGCTTTCTTGGTTTCAACATTGAGAATATCTTTATTGTTTAAATCAAGAACATATAACCTGTTATATAACCTTGCAATTCCAAATAGAATACCATTCAAACTAAAGGACAACAATCCATTAGATGTCTCAAAATGATACCCTATATTATCCAAAGCGGATACTGAAATAATATTTCTAGAAATAGAAGGTACGTAATAACAGTTATGTAGTTCCAACAACAAGCCCGTAGGCAAAGATAAACAGTAAGTCCCTACAGCCAATGCAGCCATATGTGCTCCATTTCCAACTTGTCGGTTGATAATCCTATTTTCTCCTATGATTTTGCATTGAATTTTGATAGGATTTAGGATACTTCTCATAAAATTTGGCCATAATTGCTACCTAATTCTATTAATTTTTCTTTGCAGGCCTAAACAATGATTTTGAGCAAAAATAACAGTTTTGAGCGTAAATTGTGTAACTTGAGCTTGAAAGCTTGGAATGATGTGAATTTAGAAGCTTTGGAAGGCTAAGAAGCAGAGCTACAACTTTCATGTTTTTGGTTTTTCCTAATTCTGAATTGACAAGGGTGAAACCTTGGCTTGAAGTCGTAAACAATACGTTGGGAATTGAAGAAAAACGTCTTCGGACGTGCTTCAGTATGTTTGCCATAACTTGAGCTGTAGACCTTCGATTGGGATTATTATTGAATGAGTAGAAATATAATTGAAAGGGTAAAAATTAATATGTTTAACACGTTTCCAGATTCAGATTCTATCATGCTCAAATTTGGCCCGAACGATCCTCGCCGCGGCAAAGAAAAATATTCACCGTGGCGAAACTGCGTCAAATGTGAAAAATAAAACGACGCATTTTGGCTTGCTAGGGCTTCGTCCTTAAGTGAAAGAGGTATAAATTAGCACGAGAAGGAAGGGAAAAGGGTCTTGGTTCGTCATTTGGAAGGCAGCTCTTGGAAGGAGAAGATTATTGAAGATTTGGGCTTCAAATTAGAGAAGATTCCTCCATCTTTTGCTTGTTTTTCAATGATGAATCTTGATTCAGTTTGTTTTTGTTATTTTATTTTGTTTTTTAGTATGAACTGGGTTGTTTAGCTAGGGTTTGATGTAACCTTGATACAATGATTCAAATTTATATGAATTGATTTACTTTGAGTTTTTATTTCATGATTGAGTGTTATCTCTTTGCTTAATGACTTTTGGATGCTTGATCACCATTCAAATGTATGTTGTTCACAATGAGACTGAGAAGTGATTTGTGATTGTACCTCTTTGGATAAATACCATAGATTGGGCGAAAGCTAGAGATAGATAAACGCAATCTATGAAATCTAGATAAAATTCCATAAAGCCTAAAAGACTTTGAACTATTAATCTTCATTTTGTTGGGTGCGGAAGCTTAATAGGGATAAGTAGGAAAATATAGCCTGAGAATGTATGTTTTACAACTTAGGGAATTCGATTATCAATCAAGTAATTAGAACTTGGGTAATAGATTCTATGATTTGGGTAAGCGTATCTAGGTGAAATCAACACCCTAGCATTTTTTAGCATTGTTTAATTAGTTAAGTTGTTGGGTTTTGCTTTAATTTTATTATCATTCATTTATATTTTGTTAATTTATATTTAGTTTGTTAATTTTCCATCAATCCAATTTATTGTTGCTTCAATTAGGACTTAAACTAAAGAAATCGGTACTTAGTAACACTATCCTCGTGGGAAAGATACTCTACTTATCACTTTATTACTTTTTGCGACTAGTGCACTTGCTACACATTGCATGTTGTAAAATCAATGCATCATAGGTCCACCTCTCCCTTGGCGAGCACTCTACTCTGCCTTAGTCCCTGCACATCAGTACAAATGTTAGTACCACATGCTGTGTCAATGACCCAAGATGTTATGGGAGCGAAGTTAATCTCAATCATAAATATACCTGAAGTCGTAGCATCTGACTTCTTCTTGCTTGCGAGGAAAGCCTTCCAGTGTTTCATCCAGTGGCCAGGCTTGCCACAATAGAAGCAGTGTTAGTAAACGATCCATGTACGCAGCGGAAAACAAAATCAATAATACAAGGATCGTTCCAAGAGCCAAGATCAAAGGTATAATTTTTCAGTTTATATTAAAGTAGAAATCTGCAGAAATATTAATCATGAGTTTAGAAACCATACGCACGTTTGGAGCTCCTCCAAATTTGTCTTTGAATGTTTTGCTACCGACCCAAGTGTAGGATCGAACCCACGTAGTCCACACGAAGACAATCACAAAGAACCAAAGAGGGATTTGCTAGATCCTCTTTGGCTTTAAGATTAAAGAAGAAAATCAAATTAATTGATTTTTGGGCAAAAATAATTTCTGCCGTGGGAAAGTAAATGGGGCTGTTGTGTATTTCCTTTTTCAAAGAGAAAGTGTAATGAAAATGAATCTCTTACATTTTACAATTAAATTTTTTCTTTTATATTAAAACTTTAGTTGCCCTATTCCCATATGGAATAGGCTTGGGCTCCAACCCAAACACCCAATGTTACCAAACACTCCCAATTAGATATTTTATTTTTATTTCATCATTATCTCAATTAAAATCAATAAATATATATTAACATTTAACAATAATGATGATTTAATTAAATATATGCAAACACATATTTAAACGTAATTTTATCTATTTAATTTTTTCTAATAAATTAAATAAAGGCTACGACCTCAGCAAATTTAATTGCACTGTGAAATTACCAAAATACCCTTTCACCTAAAAAGATGAAAACGCGCTTCTTTCTTCTTGAGTCTTAAATTATCTTCTATGTGTGTGACCCATAGGCTCCTCATCATACCGGCAGTGTATAGTATCGCGATTAACACCAATTAATCGTCTCACTAATACACAAACCAAGAATGGCCCCTAGCAAGGCATCATGGCTACCCGATAGATTCGAATTCAGCAAAATAGCTACTTGTCAACGATATGGTTACCGTACAATTTGATCCTTTCATCACCTGTTATCTCGATGGGATGAAGGCATAGAAATAATGTCAACCTTTGGTTACTCTCGATATTATGTATTCAGTTTCTAGACCAATGTATTATAATTCGGATAGAGCAACAACTCAATCCCATTGTGGCCACAGTTTTAGTGTCATTGCCATATATTGAATTGCGCTGTGAGATAACTTCTCCCGACCCTAGGAGTGATGAATCCTCTGTCAATCCACCATAGTCTTGATACACTCCTTGATGCAACCAATCACCACTGTATTGACAGCTCTAAAAAGAACTGCGTTAGGCTAGTGTCAAACTATACCAATCGGTGCACAAGGCTGGAATCCTCTGGTGGGTCAGTCCAGTGAACTTGCTGCGGTGTATCCGCCTATAGCAAGTACCCATGTGTTGCACCAGGTTGTCACCAAACAACCTTGACAAGTGAGATCAATCACTGTCTTTCAACAGGGTCGTTCAACACTATGATAGCCTTACCGTATTATCTGTGCCCTTACTTCAGAATAATACTAGGGCTATGGATGTTTCTAGAATGGCCACCATATGTGCTCATAGGGTTCTCACTATCAAGATTTGAAACACTTGATATCCTTGTCACGGTTCTACCATTCTAAGGACATATATCAATACATATTGCATTAATAATGATTTACGCGATATAGAATAAAATGCCTTTTATTATTGATTAATGAACATTATTACAAAGACTCAATTCTACAATAATTGATTGGCTCTAGGACACCTACTCCTACAAGCAGACTACTTTGCCTTTCCCTATGCCACTCTCAGGCCCAAGAGCACCCTGTCCTTTGGGCTTGGGCTTAGGTTTGGCCTTGGCCTTACCCTTGCCGTTACCCTTTCCTTTACTAGTAGCAACCAGTAAAACAAGCTTGGACTTCTTCAAGTCCTGCTCTGCAGTCCTCAGTATGTTCAAAAGCTCTAACAGTGTTTTCACAATCGTGTTCATATTGAAATTCATTATGAACAGTGCATAAGAGTCAGGCAAGGATTGCAGAATCAAATCCATTTGTAATTCTGCATCCAACTCAAATCCCAAAGTCTCAAGCCTCTCTATGGGCTCGATCATCTTGAGCACATGAGGACCCAACTTGTGGCTCTCCCTCAATCAAAGACTTCCAAACAGTGCTTTTGACATCTTGTACCTCTCATGTCGAGCTTCCCTTCGAAAAGTTCCTTGAGGGTAGAATAATGGCAACAGGTCTATATTCTCATGGCTTTTGCAGCACTGGTGTATGTAACACTTGCTCTTAACTACTATTCTTATAGTTCATACTATGTAAATTATAGAGATGTATATCATACGAAAGAAGTGGGCCAAAATTTTCTTTACTCTAAAATATAATTCTTTACAAATACAAAAGACTATGTATTTAAAAACTTTCTAATAATACAAATATCATGACTGGTAGACAGTGGTGCCAATACTCTTCGCTCCTCGACGTCCATCGACCGTTGCTCCTATTTCCTGCAAAACAGAGAAGAACAACGGGTGAGACAAACAATGCTCAGTAAGTAAATCCTCTACTACCTGTCCCCGCAACTCACTCTTTGTTCTTTCCTCACTTACTGTTCTTCTATTTCTATTTCTCACTGTCTTCCTTTTTCTTTTCAATACTGTTATCTCCTTAAATCTGTCTGCTCTTTCTTTCTTTCTCTCTGTTCTTTCTCACTCTTTACTCATCATGAAGGAAAATCATGGTTTTTCTTATTCTCATCATACTCACCATGAAAGAAAAATCATGGTTCTGCCTGTATAAGCTACATGCAATTAATACAAAAGAACTGCATGTTTTTCTTCTACTCTCATTCTTATTAGCTCAAACTTCCGCATTCTTTCTCATACTCTCTCTCTCTTTCTATCTCATTCTTTCTCAAGCTTTCTCATTCCTCTCATTTTTAATTCTCTCTATTATCTCATTCTCATTTCTCATAATTCATTTATACTAACTCGCTCTTAAATGTCACGGCCCCGTCTTACCGTAGTCACGGCCGGGACTTCTCTCGCTCTACGTGATTCTAATTTAGTCGATCGGACTCGGTTATGCATGGATTCGGAACCCTTGGCCATGTGAGTGTATAATCTCTCTCTTGGGTACTCGGGTATAGCCCTCATCCGCATGCACTCTCACGGGCTACACCACTTCTCTATCTCAACTCCTGCCGCTCTCTCAATGCGGCGTACATGCGGGAATACTCTACCCATTACTCACAGGTTCCCCATCGCTAATCTACTCTATGCTTTATCTCTTTCTTATCTTTCCATGTTTGCTCATCTCTTTCTCACGCTAGTACTCATACTCAAGCTAGTACTCATAATATAACTTAACTCTTAGCTTTTCTCATCTCTGTTCTTTCTATTTATTTCTTTCTCATTCTTACTCATTGGAATGTCACGACCTCATCTGACCGGAGGCACGGCTGGGCGCTACCACTTACGTGACTTCTGCTCATTCTCTACCGATCAGATTTAGTCATGCATGGATTCGGAACCTTTGGCCATGTGAGTGTAAATGCTTTCTCTCTATCTCTCTCAAATGTCACGACCCCTTCTTACCGGAGGCACGGCTGGAACCTCATGTTCCACTCTACGTGACGGTCACGGCCTCATCTTACCGGAGGCACGGCTGGGGATCACAAAGCACCCACTCTCGTGACTCTACTCATCACTCACAGGTAGAGCGTAGAGCTGGGCATTTGGGACCGGGCCCAAAAGCCCAGCCACAAAACCGGTCCTAGGAGGCTGGTCCAAAACGGGACCAGGCTAAGGAGGAGGGCCGGGCCCTCCACCGGGCCCTCCTCCAAGGCCCAGTCCTGGGCCCGGTCCCAGGCGGGCCAAAGTTTTCTCTTTTATCAATCTCTTTGAAATTACATTAAACCCCCTAAAATAAGTAAAATTCAAGGACTAAATGAAATTTATAAAATTTATAAAAAAAAAAAGAAAATAACCGTGGCTGCCAACGGTTATATTAATTTAAACCGTTGCAGCCAACGAACTGCCAAGTGCAACGATAATATTATATAAAAGTTTCATCCCACAACCACACAAAAAACCAAAACTTACCACAAACTTCTCTCAAGTCTCAATCCTACCCAAACTCAATCAATTCATCAATAATATATTTATATAAATTTAATTCAACACATAATTTAATTTAATTTAATCTTTTCATTTATATTATTATTTATCATAAATATAACAAAGAGTTACGTCAATCAACAGAAGAAATGACGTTTTATCATTTTCATCTCGAGGATGAGCTGTAACTAAGGACCAAACATAATCGGTCGGGACGAGGGTAGACCAAACCATGTGGGGGAGTCAACGGTCGGCGTGCTACTCCCCTGCGCGTCATAAAGGAGCAAGTGCGCGTCGTGGTAGCGAACGCAAACACACTTTGCGCACCAGAGACCAAGAGACAGGCCCACACGACTAGACACCGCAAAGACGGCAAAAAATAGTACAGAAGAGAGAGATAATTAGCCATATCAGAGGGCTCTACGGTTGCACTTCTAAAACAATGCTCTCTTCTGTTCAACTGACACAATACTCTACTGTGCGGAGGCAAGATATTGCTGTAACCCGTCTCCAATTGTTTCTGCACTTTTTTTGTTATTGATTTATGAACATTGTCCACAGTAAACCCCTGTTAGTAGGACTACAAGTAGAATGGATACTAAAACTTTATAACACAAATTATAAAAAAAAAGCGAATTTACAAAATTAAGAAAAAAATTCTTTGCACTTCATCAGACATTGGGCTGTAGATCAACCGTTTTTCTGTTACCATACTTTCTTGATCATATGGGTTTAAAATTGAGGTTTTACCATTATATGAAAAACTAGTGCTGAAACTATTTTTTTACGATTCTGAAGTTTTGCACAGAAATTTTAAACTGATAGAGTTGTGCGCTAACGCTTGAATGCGCTGCTAACACCGCGGCCATATCTTTATTTGAAAGATTGGATCCGCTGGTGAGGCAATTTTATCACCAGAGTGTGCTTGTCACATCATCAATTTGATAGTTAGCAGGTTTAGATGCTATACATTCCAGGATTGGAGGGTGCGTAGAGGTATCGGATATCGTCGGCGGTAGCAATAAAAGATGGCAGGAGTACGTCAAATATCGTAAGCAGAGGACCACCCCGGTTCGACCTTTGAAGTTATGTACAGACATGCCTATCCGTTGGAACTCTACCTACTTGATGTTGGAAAAAGCTTTGCCAAACGCGACACAATTACAGATTTCGTCCACCGGAAGACCTATCAAAGAAGTTGTCGATTATGATGATTGGAGGGTTTGTGAACTTTTTTATCTATTTCTTAAATTTTTATGATGCTACTACATTAAGTGGTATTTATTATCCAACTACTAATTTAGTGTTAGATATTTTAGTTCAAATTGCTAAAACTTTTTATCAATACAGACATGATAACTTAGTGAAATTGTTTCAAGTATGGAAGAAAATATAGGATATTGGTTAGTCCATTCTTATATGGATTAGGCCTTTTTCTAGATCCTAGGTTAAATTCCGTAATAACGGTGTATTACTGGTTGGCCTTAATATGGACATTATATGTCTTATTTGACTGACTTTAAATACAAAAAAAGGATCGGCTTTTTTCTTTAATGAGAAAGAACATGCAAGTAGAAGTGGGAAGTGGAGTGGAACATCTGGGGAGGAGACAGGACCTTGATGGCCCCCCTCATGGTACGAGTAGGCGTAGTGGGACGTAGCGGAAGCCAGCTCTAGCTCCAGTCGTACATACCTACACCAAATGAGATGACTCGCTACCTACAGGTGGACTTGACCTTTATGACGATGAAGGAGCAAATTGACAGGATATTCTTCAATGGTGGAACCAACAAGAAAGTCAATTCCCCATTATATCCCAAATGGCACGTGACATTTTATCTGTGCGATTTCTACAATTGCATCCGAGTCAACATTTTCAACGAGTGGTCGGATTGTGAAGACAGAAGATGTTCTTTAACCGATGAGATGATGAAGTGATAACGTGTTTACGGGATTGGACTCATGGAGAAAGAAGACTACAACAGCACCCTGAAGATCCTGAACTACTCGGACTCTTTAGGAATACAGATTTGAATAAGTTACTAGTGTTGACGATGAATATGAAGAGAATAATTTAATAAAAAAATATTTAATTGTTTATTTGTGAAGCGTGAATGTGTGAAATGTGAATATTATATTTATGTTAAAAATTAAAATTAACTATTAATTTATTATTTTTTAAAATAATTAAATTTTTAGAAACTTACTAATAACACCTCAAAAAATACTAAAAACCCCCTATAAAATTTTGTTTTGCCCCCAAATATAAAAAAAATTGAGGGGCGAAAATAAATTTTCCAAACCCCATGGGACCGGTCCAGGACCGGTCCTGGCCCATGGGACCAGTCCGGACCAGGCCTATGGGCCTGGGACGGTCCCAGGCCCATGAGAGACTGGTCCCATTTGGACCAATCCCAAACGGGCCCAGGCTGGGCCCGCAAGGGACCGGTCCCTTGCCCAGGTATACTCACAGGTTCCCCAACACGACTTGCTCTATTCTCTTCTGTAGCACTTTTCTCTCTTTATTCACAGTGCTCAATTTCCTTTCTCTTTACTATCAGAGTGTTCTCATGCTCTTTACTCTTAAGAGTTGCTATTCTCAACATTCTCTATTCGTTCTCAAGTCGTCTCAATGCACAATTAATGCATATGGATGGTTCATACTCATTAATGCACTTTTGAAATGCCAAATGCATATTTCATCAAAACAGTCATCCTGCACAGGTCACACTAAAAAGGTCATAACTTGTGTATATACCTCGGATTGCTACAATTTTGGTCTCATTTTAATTAGAGATAGGGCTACAACTTTGATGTTTCGGTCTCAGCCCAGTTCAATCCGTAAAATTCCAAAAATCACTTAGAAAGTCACGGCTGTGACAGGGCAGATTCACTTAGGCATTTCATCAAGCAACTCATGTGCATATAAACACTCTTCTCTAACTACCACTCTCCTTCTCTTTT
Organism: Pistacia vera; assembly: GCF_008641045.1. Classification (NCBI taxonomy): domain Eukaryota; kingdom Viridiplantae; phylum Streptophyta; class Magnoliopsida; order Sapindales; family Anacardiaceae; genus Pistacia; species Pistacia vera. Next base: position 224,788 of record NW_022195208.1, on the reverse strand, counting down.
TAACCATCCAAAATGGGAAGAAACTCCCTTATGGACATGGTTCCTACATAGAAGAACACTCCCAAAATATCTACTCAATCTCCTCAACTTCATCTCAAACTCATCACACAATCAACACTTCCCATAAAGGAAATATCCAACAACAAAACATAAATACTCTTTCAACTCAATTCCTCAACAAATAGACATACATCTCTACTCAATTTCTCAATAAGCATCATAATACATGATAAATAAATCTCTACTAAGAATTTCTTAACTTTAGCTTGAGTTGGATTTACTTACCTCATACTGAGTAGTCTCCCCTAAAGCTCTCTACTCTTGTTGGATCATAGCTTTCTCTTTATTCCTAAGCATAAAATTAGTAAGAACTTAACCCTTACATAAATAAAACTCATCTTAGAGTAGGGATTTTTACCTCTTCTTGCTTAGGATCAATTTTTGTCAAATTCCAACTCAAAACTCTCAAAAATCCCTTGGAAGATTGAGGAGGAATTGAGAGAAAATGGGAGTGAAGAGGCGGTGGAAATGGGTGAAAATGAATGTGTTTAGAGAACTCAACCCTTATTAGCTCATATAATATACACTTTTCCCATTTTGCCCTTACCTTCTTGAAATTTCCACCTTTATCCTTTAATTCTTTACAAACTCACCCCCATTTTACACTATTCTCCATGAAATTTCCTTAATTTTACTCCCACTTTCCTACTAATTAGGGGTAGAATGGTCATTTTACCCCTATGGAGAATTCTTAGAAAACTCAAGAAACTTTTCTGCCTTCCGTCTTGTGCCGCGGCGAAACATTCCAGAACCGACACCGCCAACACAGAACCAACGTCGCCGCGGCGAAGCTTCTCCGTCGCCCGGCGACAACTGCAACTCCAAAATCTACCAAGTCTTGATCAATTCCATGATACACACTCAATCAAACCCAAAACATCAACTCAACCAAAAGCCAACCAAACAACATGAGCAATATACAAACTCATTTAGGGGCAATTCAGTAATCCTTTAGGCCATACCATAAACAATGGCTACGTATTTCAAGTGGGGTGTTACATGTCATCGATGTTAACATCAAGCATTGAACGCCATTAGCATCATCAAGGAACTTTTGATAAGTGTCCTTTACTTCTTGAGTGGCATCAGGATCAGGCTCAGGCATGTATGGCTTTTCAAGGATATACAATTTCTTTTCCGACTTGAGTATAATCCAAAAATTACGATACCAGTCTGAGAAATTGGATCCATCCAACCTATTTTCTTTTTGATTATCGGTCGCAGGTTCATAATACTCATTTTGGTGAATCTACAATTGCAGAAAAGATAAAGTCATTATAAAGTTCATTATTATTTAATATGGTCTTTTATTAAACGACGCTCCCGCTATTTTCCTCAAGTCAATGGCCCTCACTATTAACTCAGGATAGCCCGTTGGCTCGCCTAGTGGACTGAGATCCCATCCGGCCCATTTCAAACCTTCGCTTTGGGAAACAAACCAAAATGGGCTGATTAGGTAGGCCAACAAACTTAATCCACACCAGTTGATAGCTCCTACCCTCAACCTCAAATGTGAAGAAGCCAACAAGCCAATCACACAATCCAATGGCCCCAACCATCGTCCTCAAGTGTGATTCTCAGTATCTATAGAGTGGACACTACGTGCCATCACGTACACACAATATGTGTACTTCTTTAATATGCCTATGACGCATTTATCAACCTTCGCTTTGGCAAACAAGCAAAACCATCATTTTAAGTCGACCCATCACCATTAAGGAAAACTCCAATGAATTTTTGGTAGAAGTGTACCCTTCGCTTTAGCGAACAAGGTTCCAACGAATAGTGGTTTGATTAAAACCATGGTGATGGAAGGCATACATGACTTAATATACTTTAATTGAGGGTTTATTATTTAATGTCTCACCAGATTATTATCTTTGTTAGAATGACATTGTTTGGCATGTTATTGAACATTCAACCTTAGCATGCATTTTAAACAAAATATTAAAACATGCTGGTACATGGCCCAACTAAAACCAATTTCCTAGAGGAATCGGTAGGTCACCTAGGGGTCCTGTAATAAAATCTTGAGTCTTCAAGTATGATCGTCTCTTCCTTGATCCGTCTTCAAGTACATTACAAAAACATCATTCTAAATTTATAGTGAGAATAATTATACAAAATTCATTACATCAAAAAATATAGAAACCTTGATTAAAATTAGAAGGGAATGAGATGAGAAAAGAATGTACATCGAGAAGGGGAGAAGGGCAGGACATGCAGGCCCTATTTAATAAATTACAATCATACATACCCAAAATTTTTAAAACATTCACCATAGGTCTAAGGCTCATGTACCAGGCACCAAGCAATATACAAACAAGTACATGGCATACATTTAAAAAAAATCAATTTTTGAATTGGATGGGTTAATTATTAATTACCCCTTGATAATTTATAGATCTTAATTTGGTCCAAAAGTTTGAAACTTTTCACTTTGGCCCCTACGCACTCAAAAGTACACTCGCTGCAGTGTATGCTGATTTACGTCATGTACTTGCACCACTATGATCGTCATGGCGAAGGGTTATATCCCCATGGTGAGCACTGATTTTCATCAGCGCGCACCTTAGACTGCGATTGCTACGGCGATGAGTTATATCGCCGCGGCGAGCACTGATATTAATCAGCGATCGCGCGAAGGACAATCACCGCGGTGAGCGCTGATTTTTTCAATCAGTGAGTACGCCAAACAACGATAGCCGCGGTGAGCGTACACTAATATGTAGCATCTGATCAGTTCAACCAACCACCAAAAATATGCCAAACGGATTTTGCAATCAATCTTGCTACTGATTCCAACAAAAATCCATAACCCAATATATTTTAAAATTGTAGATCATTAGCAAATTAAATTAATCAATTAATTGATTTCTTAAAACATGCTTTCATGGCAGATTTTGTGCAGATTCATCAAGGCAACATGTTATCAATCAAATACATGTAATCAACCATTCACAAAAACTGTAAAATCTGGTACCCTAGGCTCTAATACCACTGTTAGAAAATGATCAAGTCATGGCAGCAGAAAACAAAAATTATTTACAACATGGATCGTTCCTTAGAACTAAGATCAGGGCGCAAACTTACAATTTATACATTATATTAGAATCTGCAGAAAATTTAGTCTAGAGTTAAGAAATCATAAGCACGTTTGGAGGCTCCTCCAACTTGTCTCTAAACGGGTTTCACTACCAACCCAAGAGTAGGATCGAACCAATGTAGTCCACAAGAAGATAACCCTAAGGAACTAAAGAGGGATTAGCTAGATCCTCTTTAGCCTTAAGAACCAAGAACAAATCAAGCAAATTTTGTTTCAAGCAAAAAGGCAATCTGGCGTGGGAGAGAAAAGGGGACTGGAGGTTTTTCTTTTGAATGAAACGAAATTAATAAATAATTTCACAAAGTGTTGCACTTATATAGTGCACACTATGCCCTATTCCATCATGGAATGGGCTTGGGCACCAACCCAAACCCCTATGTCCAAAGAGCCCCCATTTAGATATTTTAATTTTACTTATCGTTATTTCAATTAAATTAAATTAATATATATATATTAACATTTAACAATAACGATAATTCATTTAAATATATGTGAACACATATCTAAGCATAATTTCACTTATTTAATTTTATTAACAAATTAAATAAAGGCTACGACCTCAGCAAATTTAATTGCACTGTGAAATTACCAAAATACCCTATCACCTAAAAAGACGAAAACAACCTTCTTATAAATTGGTTCTTAAATTATCTTCTATGTGTGTGATCCGTAGGCTCCTCATCATACCGGTAATGTATAGTATCGCGATTAACACCAACTAATCGTCTCACTACACATAGACCAAGATTGGCCCCTAACAAGGCATCATGGCCACACGATAGATTCAGATTCAATGTAGTAGCTACCTGTCAACGATATGGTTACCCGTACAATTCAATCCTTTCATCATCCATTATCTCAACGAGACCGAGGCATAGAAATAGTATCAACCTCAATTACTCTCGATATGTATGTATTCAGTTACTGGTCCAATGACCAGAATTATAAACTAGATAGAGCAACAACTCAATCCCACTGTGGCCACAGTTTTAGAGTCATTGCCATTTACTGAATTGCGCCATGAGATAACTTCCCTCGTACTCAGGAGTGATGAATCCTCTGTCTATCCACCATAGTCTTGATACACTCCTTGATGCAACCAATCACTACCGTATGGACAGCTTTGAATAGAACTGCGTTGGGCTAATGTCAAACCGCACCAATCGGTGCACAAGGCACTACGGTGATCTCAAGTCTAATGATCACATGCACCACCATTCGTTAGAGGATTTGTTCCATAGACACTAGGGTTACCATCCATATGGAATCCTCTGGTGGGTCAGTCCAGTAAACTTGCCTACAGCAAGCACCCATGTGTTGCACTAGGTTGTCACCAAACAACCTTGACAAGTGAGATCAGTCACTGCCTTTCGACAAGGTCGTTCAACACTATGATAGCCTTACCGTATTATCTGTGCCCTTACTTCAGAATAATACTAGGGCTACAGACGTTTCTAGAATGGCCACCATATGTGCTCATAGGGTTCTCACTATCAAGATTTGAAACACTTGATACCCTTATCACGGTTCTACCATTCTGAGGACATATATCAATACATACAATATGATTTACGCGATATAGAATAAAATGCCTTTTATTGATCAATGAACATTATTACAAAGAGTCAATTCTACAATAATTGATTGGCTCTAGGGCACCTACTCTAACATCATTTTATTAAACTCTCGGTAATCTATGCACATCCTTAGCGACCCATCTTTCTTTTTTCACAAATATAATCAAAGCACCCCAAGGAGAATGGCTGGGTCGAATAAGACCCTTATCTAGGAGTTATTGGAGCTGCTTCTTTAATTCCTAGAGCTCGGCTGGGGCCATACGATAAGGGGCTTTAGAAATAGGTGCTTTCTCTGGTGCCAACTAAATGCTAAATTCCATTTCTCTTTCTAGAGGTAAACCTCGCAAATCATCCAGAAATACATCTGGAAACTCCCGGACTACTGGAACATTTTAAATCTCTTATGGAAGGACATCACTGCTTTGTACTACATGGGAAATATACCCGGAGCACCCTTTTCTTAACATTTCTGGCTTTTACACTGCTGATTAACATACTAAGCTGATGGCCCTCTCCGAAACTGAACTTATCGCCGTCATCAAGATTAAACTTTGCTCTTTTCTTTCGGCAATCAATCTCTACTCCATATCTCCCTAGGAAATCCATGCCCAAAATAACATCAAAGTCGGGCATATCGAATACAATTAAATCCACTGTTAACATCCTTCCATGGATCATTACGGACTCCTTTGAAAGCATCTCCCTAGTTACCACACTATCACCATCTGGCAATTCTATATTAATGGGCTAATCTACTATAATAGGTTTCAAACCCAATCTCTCTATAACCCCATGTGTAATAAATGAGTGTGTGGCTCCAGAATCAACTAATGCATAAAAGGGGAACTGAATGAAATAATAATTGACCAATAACTGCCGATGAGCTAGCCTCTGCTTCACTCTATGCAACTGTAGATACCCGAGCATTAATACCTCTGGATGTCTGTGCTATGGGTGCAGGAGAGGCCTTACAATCTTTCATCATATGTCTGGGCTGTCGGCATCTAAAACACACACCCTTAAGACACTCTCTCGAATGATGTTTCCCACATTTCTGAAATTGGGGAAACTCAAAAGTCCTCGACTGTTTATTCTTCCCGTCCCTCCTGTTCCTTTTTTACTGAAATCTTTTCTTATTCTTCCCTTCTCTATTGCTGGGGGCATCAAACCTGTCTCTCTATGGAGCGGGAGGTGGAATACTGGGCGTTGCTATTGATGGAGTGTAAACCCCGCGTTATGATTCCAATGCCTTAAGGTATGAAATTTACTTTTCAAGTAATTTTCTTTTTTTGAATGGAAGGGTAAAATGGTCAATTTACATGTATTTCGAGATGTGGCCATTATTAAGTGTAAGGGGTGATGTCATTGAAGAGAAATGAGGGTAGAATGGTCATAAAGTTGATTGATATGGTTAAATAGCGTAAACAGTAACCAAGGGTATAATGGTCTTTTCATACAAAACCATATGATTAAGTGTCCATAAAAGTGCACCAAGGGTAAATTAGTCATTCACCTAATGGGATTGCTTAATGGATAAGTGTTTCAAAGAAGTCAAATGGCATTAAATGAGTGCTTATCTTTATGTTGTGGTGGAAATGACCAAAACGCCCTTATATGAAAAATTTATGCCAAATGACCCTTATACCTAACTTTTATTGACCAATCACATTAGAGCAACAATTGAATAAATATTTACAAGGTTTAAAGAGAGAGTAGTCGGCCTTGTACACCCCAAACATATCATCTTCTTCTTCATCTCTCAAATCCACCATAAAAGCCACTAATCCAAGCTTTTATTCTCAAATTTTCTTAGGATTTCAAGTTGATTTTCAAAGGAGATCACCATCCACCCTTAAAGAACTTCAATTTCAGGGTTAAAGGTGAGTTTCAAAACCCTAGTTTTTCTGAATTTTTTAGTTAAAAGAGAAATTCATAAGTGGTTGTGTGTGTAAGGTAGAAAGGTGAAACTTTGGAGCCAAGGAGGAGTACCTTTGTGCTTTGAATACTAAGGTAAGGAAAAAATCTCCCTTATGACTACAATTGATAACACCTAGGGTTTATGAAACTTACATTTATTTATGTTAATATGAGTGTGATGCTATGTTTTGGTTATGGATTGTTTAAATGGGTGTGTTGATTGGTGTATGTGTGCATGTGGAGGATGATTATGCCAATTAAGAGATTTGTAGTTGGACGATGTTTTGGCACTTTTTGGTTCTGTAAAAAGGGAGGTTTTTATGGCCTTTTATACTAAGAATGATATGGCAAATGATATGAATGTGCAAATGAAGGTGACATGGTTAAAATGAATAGAATTCGGATTTGGCTTTTTGAGACTTATACTGTACATGCTTCACTGAATCAGTCATAACTGAAGTTATAGAAGTCCGATTGAGTTGATTCTTGAAGTGTTAAAAAGTTGAGAAACAGACCTAAAACTTTTATGTTTTAGCCAAAAATAAATTCGAATTAGAAGATAATGGAAAATTGCTTGAAAGTAACGAACTGTATGGCATCCACCTTCTTAATGGAAATTCCCATTTGTTTCTAATTCTAATAAACCCCTGAATAATCTTACTACTGAAATTCTTTGTATTGTATGAGAAATTGAATGAATTAAGTTAAGAAGTTTAGTAGGAGAATATAGTATGATTGAGCATGGAATATGTTAGTCCATATGTTTGCATTCATAATGGTAATGCATATAGCTTATTTAGTTGTCTTATGAAAAATTTATGAAATGTTAAAGAATGAATTCCATGAGTCTCTTGAGGTATAAACCAAGATCAGAGGAATGGAATTCTTATGGAAACCATGAGTCCTTTGAGGTGACGACCAAGAACAAGGTAATGGTTTAAATGAATCCGATCGGATAACAAAGACTAATGAAACCATCAAGTATAAAGACAAAAGAAATAAGCATGCCATGTACATGAATATTTCATAAGTCATATATGTTCTATGTTATATTATGTATGATTATGTTATGACTTATGTTTATGAGAAAAGTCCAAAGTGTATGATATGTTTTATGAACTTGTTATGTTAAAGAATGAAGGTCATATTTTGTAGGTAGGTAAGGTCCTAAGTAATATACTTGTATAATGATGTATAATGAACCTTAATAGTTTATAAATGGCCATATTCCTTACTGAGCGATTAGCGCTCACCCCACGAAATGTTTTAAAATGTTTTGCAGGTAAGGATTAAGGCATGAAGCTGGGAGAGGATTCCGAGGGACGCTATGAGCATGAAGGGATGTTTTAATTATGACTTTTGAATGGTTTTGCTAGTATTTAGTGTAGTAATTATGTTTATATCTCATAATGCAGTAAATATGTCCATGTTATTATGGAGTATATATGTTTGTGTTAATAAAAGAAATCAAATTGCTAGTAAATTTTGTAAAAGTGTGTATGTTCTCGTAAGTACTACTATGGATTTCATAATGTACTCCAAGAAAGGAAACTATATTTTTTACTTGTACAATGAACTTAATATAGTTTAGAAATTAAAATGTTTTAAAATAAAAAATAGATATATTTTTAAACTACAAGTTTATTCTTTTAATAGGATTTTAAAATAAACTTCTTTCCTAGGAGTGCGTTTTCTAGGTTCTCAATGGCCAAGGGATACTTAGGAAATACTCGGCTAGGGAGGGGTTTTACATGGAGTTAATGGAGTTAACTTATTCACAAATACTTCAGCTCGTAAAGCTCGCTCCAAAGCCTTACTATAAGTCTGAAGGGGCTAGGCACTTGCCATCACATCTCGAGCTATTTCTGGATTCAGCCCATGCACGAACTTTTTCATCCTCAATTCTAGTGTGCTCACTATACCTTGTGAAAACCTCGCCAAGGAATTAAATCTAATAGAGCATTCTTTCATTGAACTGATTCCTTGCCATAGGCTAATAAATTCCTCTATCTTTTCATGAATTCTGTTAGTTGTCCTTAATTCTGCCTCAAAAAGTCATATGAAATCTCCCCAGGTCATAGTGACTACATCATGAGTATCCTCCATTAGCTCTCACCATATCGGAGCATCACTCTTAAACAAAAAACTAGCATACTGGATCTTCTCCCAATCTATCATGGGAAAAAGTGTTGTCGTATGCTCCACAGATCTAATCCATTCTTCTGCCACTAGTAGGTCAGTCATACTATCGGAGGTACTGGCCTTTCTCGCTCATCTCTAGTGGTCGATACTACAACTGGGATCTCAGCTCTCTCTAATATAGGTCTCCCCTAACTCTCTGCCAATATCTGCAGAATAATGTTACGAATCCTCTCTTCATCAAGGACAAGGGGAGTAGATCCTGATGGGTTGGATGGCTCACCCGTACTCGATGCATTCTTATTACTAGATCGAGTCGTCCGTCTCATCTAAAACATATAGCACGAATACTATTAGTCAGCTAATACAAGTGAGAAAAAGAAATAACTTACAACGATCAGCTACAGTACATCAACGCGGCAAGAGAGGCACACTGTCAATTTCCCAAAACCGTTGCTCTGATACCAAAAATGTAATACTCTCTAGCTAGTAATTGATGAGAATGCAAAATGTCATATTTACCCCCCTTAATGTCTAGTCTTTTATACTTATTTTCTTCCTAAATGTACTCATTATTATTCTATTTTGATTTAGGATGCAAATGGAGGTGTTAAATGCAAAACAGAACTAATTAGGCGAATTCGGACAGTTTTGACATCGCTTCGTAATCTGGGCATAACTCTCTCATCTGAGCTCCGATTGAGATGATTCAAAATTTTGTGGAACCCTAAGAAATAAATCTACAATTCATGTTTTGCATTTGGAGATATACTGGCTGCATGAAGGTTATAATTGGGCTTGAATTTGACGCACCTACACTGCCGACATTCTAGAACATTCCGCCTTGTCATGCAATTCAAATAGGCAGTTTATTATTGGAAGATTTGAAGACCTATTGCACGAGAAACACCACTTTCCTATTTTATTTTAGGACTTTATTATTTTATTTCCAATTAATCAGATTAGGATAAATGTTACTTTAGGATATTAGAATATTTTGAGGAGATTAAGTAGAAAAAGAATTCGAATTAGATATGTTTAAAAGGAGATCAGATTAGGGATTACACAGAGACACACATGCCTCTCCCTCTCATCTTCTTGAACTTTTCCTTTGAATTTTCATGATGGCCATGAGTGGCTAATTTTTATAACTTGGTCGAAGGAAACAAGACCTCGGAATCAATAAACTGTGAGATCAATCTGGTTTTTTCTTTAAGTGTTCAATTTATTTTTGAGTATTGGATGTTCTTCTATGCATATTTTCATGATTGTTATGTTTAATTACTAGGAGGCCTACTAGTTTATTAATTGTTGCAAACTACTGCTAAGTTAGATATCAAATCCGTAATTGTTTGATCCCTCTAACTTGTGAAGTAATTAGCGTTTAAGAATTTGCTGCGTCAGAAATTATTAACTCTTAAGAAGAACATTTGACTGAATTAAATGCAACCGCTTGAGTTTGCGTTGTTTAGCTTCATCGATTTCTCTAGGTCTTAAAGCTGCCATTAGATTAAATCTTTAGCGCTTGTCTAGGGTTGTTTAGTAGTAAGGTTAATTAGATCGCTTGTTTCTTAATTAATTACAACTAAGGAGAGATAGGAAAATAGTTCCAACGATGAATATTCAGGGTATGAATTGATTTATTTTTGTATCGATGATCAGTTGTAAGATTCTGATGGTTGATGTTGACCTAGACTGGTTTTGTTATTTGATTGATTTCGATAGTTTAATTTGAATTGTTGTTCCTGAAATTATTTCTGTTTTACTCAAAACCCCCCAGCCTTGTTCACATAACATTAAACTCGACTAGACACTCTTCGTGGGAACGATCCCTACTCACACTACTACGTGTATCTTTTAGGGTTTTAATTCTGGGTGCCCACGACAGCACACCAGATTTTGGCACCGTTGCCGGGGAGTGATTGTAGTTGATTTTTTTTTTTTTGTTCTTGTTATTTTTTTTTTTCTAGAAAAAAAAATGTGGCAGTACTGTTCACGGCAGGATTTTTGGTGGAATTAGGAGCGGTGCGAGTACTTGTTTCGAAGAAAATGAAATTCTGCATAGGACTAGTAAATCCACCTAGGATTCACTAGTCCCACCCACTCGAGGCCAAAAAACAATGTTTGATAGGGTTTTTGACCAGTTTAGTGTTTTTGGTCATTAAAAAAAAAAAAAAAAAAAAAAACCTTTTTTTTTAATTTTATTTTTCTCGTCGGTTTTCATTATTTGTCATTCATTCTAATTCTTTTATGAGGTTTTTGTTTTATGACCAGGTCCTCTCATCTTGGCGATTTAACATTCGACTCGGAAATAGAGAGCACTTTGTGCAGGTTAAGGAAGGAAACTCGGAGAAATTCTGAGGAAAGCAATTTGGTTTTTGATTCCCAATTTGCTAGCAACTCTGATTTAGAAATGGAGGAAGTCATGGCTGGAAATCAAACTTTGAAAGAGCTTGCTGCCCCTGATTTGAATCAAGCACCTTTATGCATAACATTTCCTGTTTTAGATGCTGCTACTACTTTTGAATTAAAATCTGGACTAATACATCTCTTGCCCACTTTTCATGGCCTTGCAGGTGAAAATCCTCACAAGCATTAGAGCTTCATGTGGTTTGCACGAGTATGAAACCTATAGAGGTGACCGAGGAGCAAATTAAATTAAGGGCTTTTCCATTCTCTTTGAAGGATTCGGCTAAGGATTGGCTCTATTATCTACCCTTCGGGACTATAACCACATGGAACAAGATGAAGAGGTTATTTTTGGAGAAATATTTCCCAGCTTCAAAGGCAGCCAACATTCGAAAAGAAATTTGTGGTGTAAGGTAGCACAACGGAGAGTCCCTACACGATTACTGGGAACGTTTTAAGAAATTATGTGCAAGCTTCCCCCATCATCAGATTAGTGAGCAGCTACTGATCCAGTATTTCTATGAGGGCCTTACATACACTGATAGGAGCATGATTGATGCTGTAAGTGGAAGAGCTTTGGTGGATAAAACTCCCGAGGCCGCGAGAAACTTGATTACAAATATGGCGGCCAATTCTCTACAATTTGACACTAGGCTTGACCTTCTATCTAGGCGTGATAATGAGGTAAATATTTCTTCCCTTGAACAACAAATCTCGAGTCTAACTTCTTTTGTTTGTCAAATGGTTGTAGGTAACATGCAAACAGTGAAAGCTTGCAGGATTTGTTCGATAGTAGGGCATCCAACTGATATGTGCCCAACTCTTCAAGAAGAGCCTGTTGAGCAAGTGAATGCAGCAGGTGGTTTTCCTGGACAACCGCAAAGGAAGTATGATCCCTATTAGAGCACATATAACCTTGGATGGAGGGATCACCCCAATCTTGGCTATGGGAATCCACAAGTGAATCAGCCTGTGACTCAAAACTGCCCAAGTTACCAGCAGTATAAGCAGCCATACCCCCCTAGACAACAACTAGACCAAACTTCTAATTCTGGTATGTCTTTAGAAGATATTGTTAAGTCTCTTGCCACTAATACTTTGCAATTTCAACAAGAGATAAAGGCCAGTGTTCAAAGTTTGGAGAATCAGATGGGACAGATGGCAACCACAATCAATAAGCTGGAGGCACAAAGTTCGGGGAAATTACCCTCTCAAACGGTGGTAAATCCAAGAGAAAATGCAAGTGCGATCATCTTGAGAAGTGGTAAAGAGGTTGAGGTTCCAATAAAGGCAGCCCCTGCATCGTCGAAGGAAGAAAAGTAGAGAAACGTCATTGTAGATAGGAACGTTCCCAACGACGATGGTGTTCCTAAGAGTAAGTTTCTGCCTCTGTCCGATTATAAATCGGTACCTTCTTTTCCTCAAGCTTTAGCAGAATCTAGAAAAGATGATCAACACCGCGATATTTATGAGACTTTTCGTAGATGCGAGGTAAATATTCCACTTTTAGATGCTATTAAACAAGAAACTCATTAAGCTAAATTCTTGAAAGAAATGTGTACAATTAAGAGGAAACAGAAACTTAAGGGGTGTGAAAAGGTGAGAGTAGGAGAGAATGTTTCTGCAGTGATTCAAAGAAAACTTCCAGATGTTTCTGCAATGATTCAAAGAAAACTTCCAACGAAGCGCAAAGATCCAGATATGTTTACTATCCCTTGTACAATAGGTAACACTAGGTTTGAGAAGGCCATGATAGATTTAGGAGATTCTATAAATGTCATGCCATATTCCATATATGCTTCTTTGAAACTTGGACTTTTGAATAAAATTGGTGTTGTGATTCAATTAGCTGATAGATCCAATGCCTATCTTAAGGGTGTAGTTGAGGATATTCTGGTACAAGTTAATGACTTAGTTTTCCCTACTAATTTTTATGTGCTTGATATGGAAAATGGTGATCAAACTGCTCCTATTTTGTTAGGAAGACCCTTTTTAAAAACATCGAAGACTAAGATAGATGTTCATAATGGCATACTTGCCATGGAATTTGATGGTCAAATTGTCAAGTTTAATATTTATGATGCCATGAAATATCCTAATGATGATGATGATAATCATGTTTATTCTATTGATGTGATTGATTCTTTAGCACAGGAAGTTTTTGAACTTGATGGAGAAGATGGATTGGAAGTTGCCATTAGTAAGCATCTTGAGAAAGAGAATGAGGAGTTTGCCTTGAGTACTAATTTGCAAGAAACTGTTACAGCATTGAATGATTCTCCAAAGTTATAGCAGTAGTTAGGTAACATTTCTTAGATGGGATTACCAATTTCTAACGAGAGGCATTTACCTTATGTTTTACAAGCTCCCATTCTAGATTTGAAGCCTCTCCCCAGCTATCTCAAGTACGTGTTCCTTGGAGACGGAGGAATGCTACCGGTGATCATCTCCAGCAAACTTAGTGCATCTCAAGAAGAGAAGCTTGTGTAGGTCCTTAAAAAGCATAAGACGGCTATTGGTTGGAAAATTGCAGATATTAAAGGAATTAGCCCATCTACATGCATGCATTGTATCTTGCTTGAAGAAGGAGCAAAACCTTTCCATCAACCGCAAAGAAGATTGAACCTACCCATGATGGATGTTGTGAAGAAGGAGATCCTGAAACTTCTTGAAGTTGGAGGGATTTATCCTATTTCAGATAGCAATTGGGTTAGCCCTATTCAAGTGGTTCCTAAAAAGACTGGAATAACTATTGTGAAAAATCAGAATGATGAGTTAGTTCCTACCCGTGTTCAAAATAGGTGGCGGGTTTGTACAGATTACAGAAAATTAAATGTTGTAACCCGCAAGGACAACTTTCCTTTACCTTTTATTGATCAAATGCTTGAAAGTTAGCTGGTCATTCTTACTATTGTTTCCTTGATGTTTATTCAGGTTATTTTCAGATTGCAATTGCTCCGGAGGATTAAGAGAAGACGACTTTTACATGCCCATTTGGAACTTTTGCATATCGCTACATGCCCTTTGGCCTTTGCAATGCCCTTGCCACTTTCCAAAGGTGTATGGTTAGCATATTTTCAGATTATGTTGAGCATATCATAGAAGTTTTTATGGATGATTTCACAGTTTATGGAAACTCTTTTGATAATTGAATGCATAACCTTACACTTGTTCTTCAAAGATGCATAGAAACTAACCTTGTGTTAAATTCTGAAAAATGTCATTTTATGGTAGATCAAGGTCTAGTTTTGGGTCATGTTGTTTCATCTAGGGGAATTAAGGTAGATAAAGCCAAAGTTGACATTATTCAATCTTTACCTTACCCCACTAGTGTACGGGAAGTTTGCTCTTTTCTTGGACATGTAGGTTTTTACCGAAGATTCATCAAGGACTTCTCCAAAATAGCATTACCCCTATGTAGGTTACTGTAAAAGGATGTGGCTTTTGAGCTTGACGAGGCATGTAAAGAGGCGTTTGATAAGCTAAAGGAACTGCCGACTTCTACCCCAATTATCCAGTCCCCTGACTGGAATGTTCCTTTCGA
>NW_022195208.1:145036-205036 GCF_008641045.1 Pistacia vera | reverse complement strand
AGGACACAGATAATACGATAAGGCTATCATATTGTTGAACGACCCTGTCGAAAGCCAGTGACTGATCTCACTTGTCAAGGTTGTTTGCCAACAACCTAGTGCAATGTATGGGTGCTTGCTAGAGGCAAGTTCACTAGACAGACCCACCAGAGGATTCCATATGGATGGTAACCCTAGTGTCTATGGAATAAATCCTATAACGGATGGTGGTGCATGTGATCCTTAGACTTGAGATCACTGGAGCACCTTATGCACTAATTGGTGTAGTTTGACATTAGCCCAACATAGTTCTATTCAGACCTATCAATATGGTAGTGATTGGCTACATTGAGAATTGTATCGAGACTATGGTGGATCGACAAAGGACTCATCACTCTTGGGTACGAGAGAAGTTATCTCACTATGTAATTCAGTAAATGGCAATGACACTAAATCTGTGGCCACCGTGGGATTGAGTTGTTGCTTAATCCAATTTAATATTCCTGTCATTGGTCCAGTAACTGAATACAAACATGTCGAGGATATCTGAGGCTAACACTATTTATGTACCTCAGTCTCAATGAGATAACAGTTGATGAAAGGATTTGATTGCACAGTAACCATATCTTTGACAGGCTGCGGTTTTGATGAATCTGAATTTATCGGGTGGTCATGATGCCTTGCTATGGGCCAATCTTGGTCTGTGTGTAGTGAGACGATTAATTGGTGTTAATCGTGATACTACACACTGCCAATATAATGAGGAGCCTACGGGTCACACACTTAGAAGATAATTTAAGAATCAATTTGTGAGAAGGGTATTTTCGTCTTTTAGGATGAAAGGGTATTTTGGTAATTTCACAGTGCAATTAAATTTGTTGAGGTTGTTGCCTGTATTTAATTTTAATATTAAAATTAAATTAGTGAGATTATATTTAAATATATCTATGTATATATTTAAATGAATTATTATTATTAATTAAATGTGAATAGATTATTATATGTATTAATTGATTTTAATTATAATAATAATTAATTAATTAAAATACCATAAAACGTGTGTTTGGTTGTAAGGGTGAACTAGGGTTGGAGCCCATGGCTATTCCTAAGTGGAATAGGGTTTTAATTGTTGCACTATATAAGTGGAACTTAACAATTAAAACAAAGAAGGAATTATTCATTCAATTAAAACCCTAGCCATCCTATCTCTCTCTCTCTCTCTCAAGAAGAAAACTTTTCTTGTTCTTCTTTCTTGATTCTTGAAGCCCTTGATTGTTCTAGCAAAATAATCAAGGGTTCTGCAGATTATCTTCGTGTGGACTTCTGCGAGTGCGATCCTACTTTGGATCGATTAGCGAAAAATCACGTGAACAGTAGACGGTGAACAGTACCATGAATAGTATTCCTGTCCGAAATCAGAGATATTCGAAGGAGCCTGCAAACATATGTAAGTATTCTAATCCTTGAATGGATTTACTTTATACAGATTTTTGTTTATAAACATGTAAACGGTATAATCTATACTAGGATCTAGGCAAAGAAAGGTAATTGATTTACCGATTGAATTTTTGTTTTCCGTTGTGTATGGTAGATCAATTACTTACACTACTGACGGACTGTACTAATGTTGTATCTCTCTGCTGAGGCCGTTCACTGATGGCAGCATGCATGTAGGTATACACTATTGGGTACAGTCCTCATCCACATGCACTGCTGACAAATTATACAAATGTTGTATCTCTCTAGTGAGGCCGCTCACTGATGGCGGCGTGCATGTGGGCATCTCTGTCACTCACGGGTTCCCCATCGCAACAACCTTATAACATAACATGCTTTAGAAAGAGAGTAGAAAGAGATACCATACACATTTCCAAATAAATTTCCAAGCTATGGAAATTTCATACTTGCATTCTTTAGTAAATGAGAAAATATACATACTTGCAAGTTAGCTTAAAAGAAACTTACAAGCCATTTTCTTTTCTTTCTTTCTCATTCTTTGCTAACATATTCTTTAATATTCTCATTTACCAAATCAAGGCTATATATAAATCATATACACAATATATGCATGATCAAGCCCATTATTTGATTTTCTTTCCAAGTTCACATACACTAACCTGTGTCTCTACAAAGGAATTGCACCTTATCCAAATGAAACAGAGAGGGAAAAGGGCGAAATCAGCTCTTGTGAAGCCAAAATCTAAGCTGCTTTTTATCATACGCATACAACGGTAGGTTACATTCTTTGGTGATTTGCCTAAAGATTTTTGCTTTGTACTGTTTTGGGTTCTGATATCTCACTATCATTTTATTCAGGCAAAATGACATGCACCCAAAAACTAGGAAGATCCTGTACAAACTAAGATTGACAAAAATCTTTAGCGGTGTCTTTGCCATGGCTAGTGAAGGCATATTAGAATATCTGCAAAAGGTGGAGCCATATGTCACTGATAGGTAAGAGACAAACATTACTTTCCATTATTTTGTGATATGATCTATCGGATGTTTAGCGTGAGGATCAAACTACAAGCATTTGGTGCATCTCATCAAATGGTATGACTTTTGTATGGTATGCACTTGGCTGGATGATGAATGCTGAAATCTAGAATAATCCAGAATTGTAACTTCTTCGAGGATGCATCATTTTATCACATCATATATTTTATTATCCCTTAATTAAGTAATAAAAAGATAAGTATGTTCTATTGAAGGATACAACTATGATCAAGTTCTACAGAAATAATTAATTCTTAAGCATCTGGGTTTATGTTTTTGATGTGGGAGTACTGCTGGTTTTGATGAATCAGTAGCTTTTAATCCTTCAACCAAACTGCTTGTTCAGGAAATCATTTTGTTAGTTTATCATCTTAGTTTCCCAATGCAAATAATTTGTAAGACGTTGCCCTGGTGTGGAGTAATGATTAACCCTTATGTGCCAAATACTCCTACCTTTAAGTCAATGGAGATAGTTATAATGTTGGTTTTTCCTGGGTATTTTACTCAGTATTGACTAGTCCCAACCTCCATGGGCTGACCTTTAACACCTAATAGTAGCTACTTTGTATTACCTTACATTTCCATTCTCTTTTAAGAATGTCAACCACTTTTGCTTTTCCAAATTTTTTAAATGCTATAAACATTGTTCATATTGTAGTGACGATATTTTTCCCTTTTTTTTTTTTTTTTTTAACTCTTCAGGTTTTGGCTGCCACCAAGTCTCTTCCTCCAAGGGAGCTGCTGCATTCTTGCTTACTTATTCGTGTATGCTGGGTAAGAATTACTGTTTGGTCTGTAGATATTTCCATGTTGAAACCTTGGTGGCTTGGAAGAAGACTTTTCTCGCGGCTGTCTAGAACCTTTTTTTGGAGCTATTTTCACTGGGGAATTATTTACAGATTGCAGGCTACTACTCCCTCATTTTCTTCTTGTTTTGGTTGCGTATATAAGCAGGATTATAGTAGTTGTTGTGTAGAATTTTTAGGTTCTTTGGGTGGATGGTTCTTTTGTATATAGCATGTGTAGTTGGCTTTTGTATACCAAAGTCCGGCATTGTTTTTGTGTTGCTGGTCATTTTGTATAGTCCTCTTTGAGGCTTGCTTGGTGGCTATTTTGGAATGTAAATCCATGCCACCTTTTTTGTTTTCTTTGGCTTGGTTGCTTGGGCTTGTCCAAGGAACTTGACTTTGTAAGGGTCCTCTTTTTGGGATTCATTTTTTTATTCTTTATATAATTACCTTTTACCCAAAAAATATACAAGAAGGGTTATGCAAAGATAGAGCAATAAAGTATATTGAGACGACAAAAAATATTTTTCACGCCTATATTATTTTGACAATAAAAAATTTGTCATGTAAAAATATTTGTATTAAAAATTATTTGTCATGCCATTAAATTTTTTACAAAATTATTTTTGTCACTATACAATTTTTGACAAATAATATTATCATATAAACAAACATGTGACAAAATAAATGTTGTCACAATAAAGTCAATGACAAATAATATTCGGTCACTATTAAAATTATGAGAAAATAATTTAGTCATTATTCACAATTTTGACAAAATCAATTTCGTCATCATATATTATTTTCACACCATAAAGCTTATCATTTGGTCTTTAAATGTAAATCAATTGAGACAAAATATTACTTATAGTGATCAAAATTGTCTTTTATTGTTACAAATAATTTATCACAATAAACTACATTATAGTGACAAATTATTGTTGTCACAATAAATAATTAGGCTATAGTGACCAAATGCTTTTTTGTCACCATACACTTACGAGTACGAGCTTAATGTGACTAACCTGGTGACTAATACAATTCCTCACATTAGCAAAATGGTCACAATTTTGATATTTTTTTGCAAGAAGCCTAAATTCTTATAGTGATATTGATCTAACAGTCAATCCTAGGGTGATCTCGAGCCTACCTGCATGTGGATACCGACAAACTCAATCCTACATTGGATTGATAGCAACTAGTTTGAAAGATCCAATGGAGGAGCCACCAATGGAGGTAAATCACATAACCTTGTATGGTTAATCTTTATGTTGATTAATTTAGTCGAAATCGTGATCTTGGGTAATGGAATCATGGCATGACAAGATTTTTTTTTTTTTTTTTGTTATCATTCCGCGCTTGCCACAACATGATTCCCACATGGGTGCTTGCCATAGACAAGTTCACTGGAAAAACCTACCAAAGTATTCCACATAGATGGTAACCTAGTGTCTGTGGAATAAATCTTCTAACGAATGGTGGTGCATGTGATCCTTAGACTTGAGATCACCGGAGCGCCTTGGGCACCAATTAGTGTAGTTTGACACTAATCCAATGTAGTTCTATTCGGGACTATTAGAACGATAGTGATTGGCTACATCAAGAAGTGTATCAAGACTATGATGGATTGACAAAGGATTCATCACTCCCAAGTACGCGGGAAATTATCTCACTGAGCAATTCAGTAAATGACAACCACAGTGGGATTGAGTTGTAGCTCAATCCAATCTATTCTGGTTGTTGATCCAATAACTGAATATAAAAAGATCAAGGATATCTGAGGTTGACAGTACTTATGTACCTTAGCCTTGATGAGATAATGAATGATGAAGGGATTTGATTGCATGGTAACCATATCGTTGATAGGTAGTTGTTTTGTTGAATCTGAATCTATCGAGTGGCCATGATGACTTGGTAGAGGCCAATCTTGGTTTGTGTTTAGTGAGATGATTAATTAGGTGTCAATCGCGATACTACTCACTGCTGATATGTTGAGAAGCCTTTAGGTAGCACACATAGAAGACAGATTAAGGATAAATAGGTGAGAAGGGTATTTTCGTCTTTTAAGATGAAAGAGTATTTTAGTAATCTCACAGTGTAATTAAATTCGCTGAGGTTATTGCCTATATTTAATTTCATATGAGAGTTAAAGTTAGTGAGATCGGGTATTTATGTGTGTATATATATATATTATTGTTTAATATTTATAATATTACTATTAAATGGAAATAATATCATTAATTAAAATACAACTATTACCTTGTTTGGTAGTAGAGTAAATCTGTTCCAATTAGGAATAAGTTGATGGCTATTCCTAATTGGTTTAGGGTTTTTAATTGTTGCCTATTTAAAGGCAACTTAAAACTAAAAACATAATACTTTTAGTTAGAAAGAAAAACCCTAGCAACCCTCTCTCTTTCTCTCTCTCTCTCTCTCTCAAAGTGTTCATCATAGTGTGGGGGAAGAATTTTTTATTAAAAAAATTATGCACCTTTTGTTCTTTAAAACCAATTGAGTTAACTAGCAAATAAACTCAATTGGTGATTGTAGTCATGTCTTCGTGTGGATATTGATCATGCATTCCTATCTTGGAGTAGAAAAGAATCCAAATCAATAGAAGAAGCCTCCAAACACTGGTATGAAACTATTATTAATTGTTTAATATTTATTTCATATGTAAACAATGTAAAACGGTATAAGGATCTTATGGTTTTTGGTTTGGGGATCGGGAAAATTTTTAATTTTCACTGCATTCATTCGATCCATAAACCTACATATCATGCATAGCATTTCTATTCATTGTGATAATACAAGTGCTATTAATTTGGCTAAAGATCCTGTGCATCATTCTAGAACAAAGCATATAGATATTAGACATCATTTCCTAGGTGATCATGTTAGCAAGGATAATATTGTGCTTGAATTTATTGATACTAATCACCAATTGACTGATATTTTCACTAAGCCTCTTGATAAAGAAAGATTCTACATTATTCGGAGAGAACTTGGAATGATTGATGCAAACCAGGTATGACTTATCATCCTATGATTGTTTTGCATGAGAAATTGATTGAGATGATATGTTTTTATGAGCACATTGAATATATGTTTGAGTTGAGTGTGATAACGTGCTTTATACATTGATTGTGTGATTGTCTTTGCATAAATCAAAGTGCAATAATTCTTACATAACGCCATTAGTAATTTGATCCATCAGATTACAAAGATAAAATGATTGGGATTATGAGTTGGGCACCCAAAATTTGCTTTTGTAACAATCCGTATAGAGAAATCTATGCATGCATCTCTAAAGTGGACCGATAAGGTACATTAGATGATGGACTTAAAAATCACCAACTGGTATGTCTTCTCATGAAGATAAGGGAACCTATCATCGGTATCATGTGTAAGAAATATTTGTAATTTGACATATGTGAAACATATCTTTATGAATTCTTGCATGAATTGTTTTGTATTTATGATTGATCAAAGAAAACTCAAGTTGATACAATCTTGTGGTTGCCATCAATTTGATGTATTTTCTCATACATGAAAATTCCCCAAGTAATTGATGTTAGAGTAGATGCCCTAGAGCCAATCAATTATTGTAGAATTGACTCTTTGTAATAATGTTCATTAATCAATAAAAGGCATTTTATTCTATATCGCGTAAATCATTATTATTAATTGAATATGTGTTGATATATGTCCTAGAATGGTAGAGCCGTGACGAGGGTATCAAGTGTTTCAAATCTTGATAGTGAGAACCCTATGAGCACATATGGTGGCCATTCTGAAACGTCCGTAGCCCCAGTATATTTCTGAACTAAGGGCACAGATAATATGGTAAGGCTATCATAGTGTTGAACGACCCTATCGAAAGGACGTGACTGACTCACTTGTCAAGGTTGTTTTGACAACCTGGTGCAACACATGGGTGTTGTTGTAGGCGATTACACCACAATAAGTTCACTGGACTGAGACCACCGAGGATTCCATAGGATGGTAACCCCAGTGTCTATGAACAAATCCTCTAACGAATGGTGGTGCATGTGATCCTTAGACTTGAGATCACCGGAGTGCTTGTGCACGATTGGTGTAGTTTGACACTAGCCTAAGCAGTTCTTTTCAGAGCTGTCAATACGGTGGTGATTGGCTGCATCAGAGAGTGTACAAGACTATGGTGGAGACAGAGGATTCATCACTCCCGGGTACGGGAGAAAGTTATCTCACGGCGCAATTCAGTATATGGCAATGACACTAAAACTGTGGCCACAGTGGGATTGAGTTGTTGCTCTATCCAGTTTATAATACGGGTCATGGTCTAGAAACTGAATATAAATATCGAGGTAACCGAAGGTGACACTATTTTCTGCCTTCGTCTCGTCGAGATAACGTATGATGAAAGGATCGAATTGCAAGGTAACCATATCGTTGACAGGTAGCTACTTTGCTGAATCTGAATCTATTGGGTGGCCATGATGCCTTGCTAGGGGCAATCTTGGTCTGTGTATTAGTGAGACGATAATTGGTGTTAATCGCAATACTATACACTGCCGATATGATGAGGAGCCTAGGGTCACACACATAGAAGACAATTTAAGATGCAAGAAGAAAGAAGGGCATTTTCGTCTTTTAAGGCGAAAGGGTTATTGTTAATTTCACAGTGCAAATTAAATTTGCTAAGGTCGTAGCCTTTATTTAATTTGTTAGAAAAATTAAATAAGTGAAATTACGTTTAAATAGTGTTCGCACATATTTATAATATTATCATTATTGTTAAATGTTAATATATATATATATATATATATATTAATTAATTGATTTTAATTGAGATAATGATGGAAATTAAAATAAATCAAATTGGGAGTGTTTGGCAACATGGGGCGTTTGGGTGTGAGCCCAAGCCTATTCCGTATGGTTAGGGCAAATTGTTTTAAATATAAAAGGAAAAATGTGTGTGATTTTATAAGAGTTTTTTGTAAAACCAAAATACACACAGCAGCCTCTTGGACACCTCATGGCAGTAACTTTTGTGTGCCAAATCAATTCAATTGATTTTCTTTCTCTAATCTTGAAGCCAAAGAGGATCTAGCAAATCCCTCTTTGGTTTTTTAAGATGTCTTCGTGTGACTATGCAAGTTCGTACTACACTTGGATCGGTAGCAAAAAGTTCGACGACAAATTTTGGAGGAGCCTTCAACGTGGTTTGTTTCTCTTAACTCATGTTGTATATTTATGCAGATTTTAATTTAATATAAATTGTTAAAATCATACCCTGATCTTGGCTCATGTAACGATCTGTTATATTTTATTTTTCGTTTCCGCTGCGTATTCGGGACGTTTACTAACAGTGGTATCAGAGCCTAGGGTACTGAATTTATTAATTTTTAGTGTATGGTTGATAAAAGTATTTGAGATAATAGTTGCCATATTGAATCTGTGTAAATCTGTCTTGAATAGTTTTTTAAGAAACTGATTATCGATTAATTTAATTTGTTGATGATCTGTGGTTTGGTTTAAGCATGATGGATTTTTGTTGAGATCAATGTGTTTGATTGATTGCAAAATCGGTTAGAGTGTTTTTGGTTGCTGTATGAACAGATCCGGAGCTACAGATCTGTGTACGCTCGTCGCGGCGTAAATCCATCGCCGACGCGATCGTCGTCGCCGCGGCGATATAAACTCATCGCCGCGGCGATCGTCCTTTGGACGACGCTGTATGAAAACAGCGCTCGCCACAGCGATATAACCCATCGCCGCGGCGATCATCTTCGGATGTGCGCTGTACCAAAACCAAGCATGCCGCGGCGATCTAACTCATCGCGCAGCGAGCGCACTTCCAAGTGTGCAGGGGTAAATGCAAAGTTTCAAAACTTTGGACCAAACTGTAAATTACAAATTATCAGGGGGTAAATTGTAATTACCCATAAATTTCAGAAATGATTGTTTTGAAATGTATGCTTTGTACTGTTTGTATATTGCATGGTGGCCCGGTACATGAGCCTTAGACCTAAGGGGGAATGTTTTAATTATTTTGGGTATGTATGGTTGTATTTTATTAAATAGGGCCTGCGTGTCCTGCCTTTCTCCTCTTCTCGATGTATATTCTCTTCTCATCTAATTCCCCTCGAATGTAATCGAGGTTTCTAATTATTGATGTAAAGAATTTGTATATATTTATTGTAATTTGGAAAGATATTTTTTGTAATGTACTGAAGTCGGAGCAAAGGACGAGGCAACATACTTGAAGACTTAGATTTATTACAGGACCCCTAGGTGCCCACCAATTTCTAGGCTCGAGGAAATCGATTTAGTTGGGCCATGTACCGCGCACGTTTAATTTTGTTTAGAATGCATGCTAAGGTTGAATGTTTGATACATGCCAAACAATGTCATTCTAACAAAGATAATAATTGGTGAGACATTAAATAACAAAACCCTCAATAAAGTATATTAAGTATGAACTCATCACCATGGTTTTAATCAAACCACTGTCGTCGAAACCTTGTTCGCCAAAGCGAAGGGTACACTTTCTACACATGGAGGTTAAAATGCATTGGAGGTTTCCTTATGGTGATGGGTCGACTTAAAATGACGGTTTTGCTTGTTCGCCAAAGCGAAGGTTGATAAACAAGCTCATAGGCATAGTAGAGCAGTACGATATTGTGTGTACGTGGTGACATGTAGTGTCCACTCTACTGATACTAAGAACACACTTGAGGACATGGCATGTACGTCCATTGGATTGTGTGATTGGCTTGTGGCTCTCACATGAGGTTGATAGTGGGACTATCAATGGTGGGGATAAGTTTGTTGGCCTACCTAATAACTCATTTTGGCTTGTGCCAAAGCGAAGGTTTGTGATGCGTGTTTCCTACAACATGCAAAACTAGCAAGTGCACTAGTCATTCAAGTAATAGAGTGATGGGTAGGATATCGTTCCCACGGACTGGTGCTAAGCACTAAGTTCCTAACGTTAACAAGTTGAGAAACCGAAAATCTGTGATTTGTGGGAGCAATTGCTATTAAACTAAAACAAAATAAAATTTAACAAAGAAGTATTCTTAAAAAGGAAAGCAAATGAAACACAGAAATTCAATTTAAGTAAAACGGGTAGGGTTTTGACTTCGTTTGGATTATTTAGGGTTAAACCTAAGATTACACTATTTTCACATTCGTGCAATGGTTGTAAATCGGATTCACTACTATGATAACATACCCTCTCGGGCTATGTTTTCCTATTCATCATTATTAACATTCGCCACCCAACAAATTGAAAGTTAATATCCTAAATTGATTTCATAACTGTGATCTCTACTCTAGCATCCAATATTATAATGGTTATACCCATGAAGCTAACATGAATATTTCTCAATCTCATCATGTTCATCACATACAACAATTAATTTCAGAGTAACACACAACCACAGCTCATTCACATGGAAATAGCACAATCACATATTCAACCCATTTCAAATCCAAACTACAATCAAAACCCTAACATAGAAGATTAGTTCATAGCTAATTTAACAGAAAAAAACGGAAAATAAAAGTAAACCGAATAAAACATAATAAACTGAGATGAAAGAATAGAAATCTCCCAAAAGATGAATCTTCCAGTCAAAATCTGAACCTTCTCTCTAACAATCCGAAAAACTCCAGCTATTTCTCTAAGGAAAATGTAAAAAGACGGCTAAACCAACAGCTGGGGAGAGCCTCTAAAAAGTTAAAGTTTTTTCTTTATACCTAGTCCTAAAAACCCAGTCAAAAACACGCACACACGAAACTGTGCGTTTACAAAACTGAAAACTTTGACTGTCGCCGCGGCGAAGAAGAATTCTGCCGCGGCGAAGAACGGAAATCCCAATTCGTCTCTGGCCTACTTCGCCGCGGCGAAGACAATTTCTTCGCCGGGGTGAAGTTCCTTCAGGGTTCTGAAATTTACAGAACTGCCACTCTGTGTGCTCTTCGTTCGATTCTTGGATTTTCGGTTCTCTTCCTTGGAAACAACTCATCGTGGGTTGTCCTGCTCCGGAACTCTCCTATCTTCTGAAATCCGCTCAATTCTGAGTCAAAACTATCCAGTTTTGTCTTTATTCGCTCAAAAAGTCATTTTAACCTGAAACACGAAAAGTAAGAATTAAACACCAATTCAGGTAAAAATGCACTGGAATACCTGAAATCACCAAAAGATCATATAAAAACTGTATAATTACGGATTATCAACTACCCCCAACTAAAGAGATGCTCGTCCCCGAGCATACAGTACAAAAATATCGAAAACAAAGACAACAACGAAAAACAAAAAAATGAAAACATGCACACAAACTGAAAAACCAAAATAAAACGAATTCAAATGCTACAACGAATTGCCTAGAAATTGCACATGTCTCACAAATTGCTGAAAGTTTATCATCAGGAATGTTCGACATTCCAAGAAGTTATAGGCTACATCGACTGTTTTCCTCAATGGTCCACCAAGTAGGTAATCCCCACTTCAATCACTTCCAACTTCCCGGATTATTTTATGCAAAAATTGTAAAGTTTATCAAATGGTGGCAGACTCCATAAGCCTAAATATCGAACTACTCTCCACTAATGAGGACTACACATAGATGAGAATCAACAGGTCTTAAAAGGCTTGTAACTTTAGGTTCGGGTCATGGGCTCCAAAAAGGATAGGAAACAAAGTAAGAGAATCGGTTGTCCTAAAGCAAAACTCAAATTACATCGAAACCCAATTTCAACAACACGTGACATGTCTACTCATACAGTCTTCTACGCGTATTCTTAACTTTTGGATACATAAATGCAGGGGAGACTCGTTTAAGGTGTACGTGGCGTTGTATACCAGAGGTTGCCAAGTACTGCCAGGCAGTTTTTAAGGCGGGTTCTGGTTTCCAGCCGGTATAACCTTAAAACTAGGCAGCATTGTGTTCGCATTTTTTTTTTTTTTTTTTTTTTTTTTCAAACACAACACTAGAATTGAATTGAGGTGACTCACTCCTTTGTTTTTACTCTTTACCCAACTCCCACATCATCTTTTTGGTCTCTTCTTCATTTTTCTTTCTTAACCCCCAAACTAATCTTTATCCAAAGTTACACTCGTTTCGTTCTCGGTTTTGCACTAAGACGAATTCTCCTAAAGGTATGGTAAAGTGTTTAGGGTAAAGGAATTTACAAATCTGTTGTTTTCTAAGAAAAATAAAGCAAAGTTCCAAAGGCTCAATGGGTGACTAGTGACAATTTCAATCATGGGTTGGCTAGAAAGGCTCAAACGTTCCAAAAATTTCCTAAATCATTCCTCAACCATGTCTATCCTAGAATTTCGCCTCAAGCATTTCTCAACTAGGTTCTAGAATCCACCAACATTATCAAGACTTTGCCTAATCGCATAAAATGAATCTGCATGCTGAAACAAATGAAAATCGTGGTTGAACCACTCAACAAACCTCAATCAAAATTCAGCCAATAACGTAAACTTAAAGCAATGCTTACATTTCCCACAATAAAAAATCAACAATCTTATTCTCATCATTGATTTATACAAATCATATCGGCAAACAAAAACAACTGAAAGCAAATGCAACCCAGAAATCGTTTTTTTTTTTTTGAAACTTTAAGGTGTACGCGGCGTTGTTAAACCCGAGGTCGCCAAATACTGTAGGCAGTTACTGGTTTCCAGCCAATATACCCTTAAAATTATTTAATTTTTTTTTTTTTTTCGTTTAAGGTGTAAGCGGCGTTGTTAAACCTGAGGTCGCCAAATACTGCTAGGCGTTTTAAGGCAGTTACTGGTTTCCCAGCCAATATACCTAAACTCAAAAAAATCTTTCCCTACCCCCAAACTAAATATAACATTGTCCCCAATGTCCATTATGTACAAGTTAGGATAGAGACAAACAACAAAGGAAAAAACAAGAACAATAAAAAGGTACGAGAATGCTCCCTGGTTAAGTCATGAATTGTCGTTCCACAATGTTCACCCGTTCTTTGGACTTTTCATCATCCAAAATCTGTCAAAACAATAAACTGTGGTGTCCCTTATGTTAGAACGAATTCACAACTATATTGAAAGTATTACAACCTGTATCGCCCTTTTAACACTACTAAAAAAAAAAACATTAACTAAACATGACAAAATAAACAAAATCCAAAACCAAAATAAAAGAGTTAATTTCAACTGGACAAGAAAATTAAATGAAAGCAATTAAACAAACCAAACACAACAAGTGCTCGGGTTCAGTCTTGTTCTCTCTCTTCCTCTGATTCCGGCCAATCATTGAGTTCAGTCAACCCAATGATACGCGGAAGTGTCAACATTCAGTTCCTTGAGCTATCTGTAGCATCATGAATGCTCTGTGTCCGCTCCATCATCAATCCTGTCTTTCTTGTATGTATTTCATCATGCTCATCATTCTTGCATCATCTTTTTGTGATCCTGTGGAGCTGGATGATGTGGCCATGCTCGTTCTCTGCCTCTTGCCCCCGCTCTTGGTTGGGCAGCTTCCGTTCGGTCAAGGTGTTTCTTGAAATAGTCATCATCTAGAGTCGGAGCTGGATTAATACGCGGCTCATCATCTTGAACCTTGACTCCTGTTTAGACACATGCTGTGATGAGATGCGGGAAACAGTAACTTGATGCCCCTTTGGGATGCTATCCTAACACTGTTATAAATGATGTCTCCCACATCCATACTCTTTCCTGTGGCTATAGAGTAGAGCAATTCCGCTTGTCATGAGTCACTGTGCTGTAGTGGTCTCCGGCATTAGTTTTAGCACATACAAAGTACTGCACACAGCGAGCCATTGGTGTCAACTGCGTTCCTTTGAGTGTCTTTTTCCTTTTTTTAGACATTCCCATGCTGGCCTGGTTTGCTTAACCGGCAAGATAATATCATGGTCATAGCCTGATCTTTTGAACCCCACATACCATCAGTGTAATGAAAAATTCGGGCAAGTTATAGAATTTGTTGATTTCCATTGTGAGAATGGCACATCCTCCCTCGCACAAACACAATCCCATCCTGACTCTCGGGGAAGTTGGCATAGAACTCTCTCACCAACGGTTCTACACCCTGCACTAGGAGCACTCATGACATGTTCCAATTTCTACCCCTACTCAGTCCACAGATTGTGGTGCTGTCAATCCGTTACAGGATGAAACCCTTTCTTTTCTTGATCACGTCCTCATAACGCTTACGGGCGGGCCTCGTTTACAAAACGTTTGTCAACATTCTCCCCTTACCCGTATGCTTAATTTTCGGAGCCATTGAGCACTGAAATTCAATCCAAACTGTTAAACCACAGGAATTCCCTATAAAAACATAACCATGTCCAACCTGCAAAAACAATCCACACTTCCAAAAATTTGCAATTTAACCCCCAAACTAATTTTTATATTTTAAGGTGTACGCGGCGTTGTTATACCAGAGGTTGCCAAGTACTGCCAGGCAGTTTTTAAGGCGGGTTCTGGTTTCCAGCCAATATCCCTTAAAATAAATTCTCATCACAAATTCAAAGCAATCCACATTCTATAAATTCGCAATTCCACCCCCAAACTGATTTTATATTTTACTCAAACACTCCAAATAATCAACAACTACACTTCTAACAATAATTGGCATAAAACTTTCAACATGAATCAAATCACAACTCAGCAAACTCAAAATATCTCAAGTTAAAAGTTCACATAATTTCTAGATCTACGAATATAGACTAAAAATTTTCCAAAATAAAGCTTTGGGTTTTCGAGATCTTACCAATATGAAGTCGTTTGCACTACCAATTGACCTAGAAACGATCAAAACAAGAAAACCCCAAATTTTTGATCCAAAAATTTTGTGAAATTTTTGTGAAATGTTGTTGAATGGGTTGATTTGGTGTTTAGGAATGATGTGGAGTGATTATTTTGGTTGGAAAAGCAAAAAAAAGAAGTGAAAGATTGAAAGATGGAAAATTTTCTCTCAACTCAAGATGCAAGGCGGGTGAAAAATGAAGGAAGAAAAATTGGTTATTATAGAAAAGGCTCTTCGCCGCGGGAAGAAGTTTTCTTCGCCGCAGCGAAGTTCACACGCATAAACCCTAAAAATTTCCCAGGTTTCGCCACGGCGAAGAAAATTTCTTCGCCGGGGCGAAACATTCCCGAGAGCACAAGGCCAAATTCGCCTCGGCGAAGAAAAATCTTCGCGCGGCGAAATGCCTAGCTAATTTTCTAAAAAATTTCTTTCTTTTCTTCGCCGCGGCGAAGACAATTACTTCGCCTCGGCGAATCCTTCCGAGAGCACCTGTTATTTCATGTATCTTCGCCGCGGCGAAAAATTTTCTTCGCCGCGGCGAAGTCTGGAAATTTTTGATACTTTCCTTTGTCTAGACTTCACCTGAAACACTTGAAAAAATAAAAAAAATCATCAAATTTGTACAACTCAATATGAATAAGAAGAATTCAACAACAAAAATTTAAAATCAAAGAGTTAAAACACGGGTTGCCTCCCAAGAAGCGTATAGTGGAAGCTTGACTCTTTCCATCCTTGGTTGGGATGTCCAGCGGATTGGGATGAACTTGCAACTCATCACCCCTTCAACGTATGGCTTCAACCTCTGTCCATTAACCGTGAAAGTGCCCTTTTCCTCATGTGTGATCCACTGCTCCGGATGCATGTATCCTCGTTTATGTGAACGGTCCGGACCATCTAGACTTAAGTTTTCCGGGGAAAAGCTAAGTCTAGAGTGAACAACAACACTTTCTGCCAACTTCAAAAGCCTTGACCGGATGTGCTTGTCGTGCCACCTTTTTGTTTTCTCTTTATAATTCCGGGCATTTCATATGCTTCCAGAACGAAATCATCAAGCTCGTTCAAAGTCAGCATTCTCTCCTCTCCCGCGGCTTTTAAATCCATGTTCAACTGTTGACGGCCCAATATGCCTTATGTTCAAGTTCCACGGCAAGTGGCATGCTTTCCCATACACCAATCTGAACGGAGACATACCAATTGGGGTTTTGAATGCAGTGCGATAAGCCCAAAAGCATCGTCCAGCTTCGTGACCAATCCTTCCTCGAGGCATTGACTGTTTTTCTAAAATCCCTTTCAGTTCTCTATTTGACAATTCTACTTGCCCGCTCGTTTTGGATGATAGGGGTTGCCACTCTATGTGTACTCCATACTTACTCAACAATGCATCCATTTGCCTATTGCAAAAATGCGTTCCTCCATCACTAATAATTGCTCGTGGTACTCCAAACCTTGAGAAAATGTTTTTCCTCACAAAATTAATCACCACCCTAGCATCATTAGTTGGCAAAGGCAACTGCTCAACCCATTTCGACACATAGTCACAGCTACCAATATAAACGTGTCCCATAGGAACTTGGGAAAGGACCCATGAAATCAATCCCCCAAACGTCAAAAATTTCAACCACCAGGATGTTGTTCAACGGCATCTCATCTCTTTTTGAAATACTCCATCCGTGACATTGGTCACACTCCTGGATCATCCGGAAGGAATCCAAGAGGGTTGGCCAATAAAACCCAGATTGTAGCACTTCGCTGCTGTTCTAGCTCCCCGATGGCCACCCACTTCCCTCTCATGACAATGTCTTGAATGCTCTCCATTTTCCTCGGGACACATCTCCGTATCATTTGGTCAGTACAGTGTTGACAGGAATGGCTCTTCCAAAAATAGTATTTTAATCAGAGAAAAATTTTCTCTTCTGTTGAAATGTCATACCACTTGGGAGCACCCTTGAGATAGATAATTGCAAAGTCCGCATACCATGGTTTGCTACACTCTCATCAGTTTCTCATCGGAAATGTTTCTGAAATTGGCATTTCCACCTCATCTCCCTGATTGGTCTCTCAATTCTGACAAATGATCAGCTACTACATTTTCCGACCCCTTTTTGTCTCGAATCTCCAACTCAAACTCCTGAAGTAGTAGAATCCATATCAACCGAGGTTTTGCTTCTGCTTCGCCAAAAGGTGTCTGAGTGCTTAATGGTCTGTGTAACGACTACCTTCGCACCTAAAAGATAAGAACGAAACTTGTCAAAAGCAAACACCAAAGCCATAGTTCTTTTTCAGTGGTGGTGTAATTCAGTTGTGCATCAACAAGTGTCTTGCTAGCATTGAATTACATGCGACACTTATTTTTCTCTGCCAGTATTACCCCTAAAGCAAAATCATGCATCACACATTGTCAAATGGTAGTCCCAATCAGGGACGCTATAATAGGTGCAGAAACTAGCAATTTCTTTAAAGTTAGGAAAGCATGCATGCAATCATCATAAAATCAAAACAACATCTTTATTTAAAAGTTGCACAGGGGTTTAGAGATCTTAGAAAAATCCTTTATGAAGCGCTATGGAACCCGCATGCCCCAAAAAGCTTCGGACTGCTTTGACATTTGATGCGGTGGTAGCTTCTCAATTACTTCTGCTTCGCCCGATCAACTTCAATCCCACTTGGAATTCTATGCCCGAGCACAATTCCCTCTTGACCCGAAGTGACATTCTCCCAATTCAGCACCAAATTCGTTTCCTTGCATCGCTGCAAAACAAGAGACAAATTTGTAGACAATTGTCAAATGATGACCCAAAACTGAGAAGTCATCCATGAAGACTTCTATGAATCTTTCCACCATGTCTCCAAGATTGACATCATGCATCTTTGGAATGTTGCTGGTGCATTGCATAATACAATGGCATTCTTCGGTATGCAAAGATGCCGTAAGGGCAAGTGAAGGTGGTTCTCTTGATCCTCCGGAGCGATGGCAATTTGGTTATATCCTAATAGCATCCAGGAAACAGTAATATGCATGTCCTGCCAACCTCTCCAACATTTGATCAAGAAGGGTAATGGAAAATGATCCTTCCTTGTCGCCTCGTTCAGTTTACGGTAATCAATGCATACTCTCCAACCCGTTACCGTCCTTGTTGGAATCAGCTCATTAATTTCATCTTCACAACGGAATCCCTCCTTTCTTGGAACAACTTGTACCGGGCTCACCCATGGACTATCAGAAACAGGATAGATGATCCCGCATCTAAAAGTTTCACCACCTCCTTTCTCACCACTTCTTCATTGAAGGATTCAATCTCCGTGTGGTGTACCCTCGGTTTAAAGTCGTCTTCCATGAGAATCTTATGCATGCAAAATGAGGGTGGATACCTCTAATGTCCGTGATGGTCCAACCAACGCCAGTCTATGTTCCCTCAACACTCTAATCAACTTCTCTCCTCTCAAGGACTCAAATCTGCACTAATAATCACCGGAAAGATTTGAATCTCCAAGATAGACATATTTGAGGTGAGGCGGTAAAGGTTTCAGTTAAGCGTGGGGGCTTCTTTATATCTTCATTTGCCTTCTCTTGTCAAAGTCAAATCTCAAATTCCGCATCTTGACTCTCCTCAATTGGTTGGAGTGCTTCTAACATTCTAGCACAATCGTTCCTTGCTGAGTCTTCACTCTATGTTTTCGATTTTGCTATCATGCTTCTAGAGGGAATTCAGGGATATTTTCTATGGACTCCATAACAAGATCATCCACCACATCCACACTAAAACATGAATCCGCTTCCGACGGAAACTTCATCGCATCAAACACATTAAAAGTTACTGTTTCATCCTGAACTCTTAATAGCAACTTTCCTTCCTGCACGTCAATCAGTGCTCTCCGTGGCCAAGAATGGTCGCAAGATGAGAGGAATCTCCTATCCTCTTCCATGTCCAGCACACAAAGTCCGCTGGAAATATTATTTTCCCCACCTTCACTAAAACATCCTCAACATCTTCCCTGGGTGCTTTATCGACCGATCCGCTAGTTGCAACGACATTGTCGTTGGCTTCACAAACAATCCTAATCTCCTGAAAACCAAAAAGGCATCAAATTTAACTAGCTCCTAAATCACAAAGCACACGATCAAAAGTAATATCCCCTATACACAAGGATAGTAAAACTCCCTGGATCTTTAAGCTCGGGGGTAGTTCTTCTGGAGGATTGCACTGCACTCTTCTTAGCATCACCGTTTCCTCATTCTAACTTCTCTTTTCGAAGTATTCCTTCAGGAACTCGCATAATCGGCATTTGCTGTATTGCATCTGCGAAAGGAATGTTAATATGCAATTTTTTAAAGATTTCAATGAATTTCGAAAATGCTTATCCTGATTCTTCTTCTTCATCTCTTGAGGAAAAGGTACGGGTGGAGTGTGATGAGCTAATTCTGGTGGTATCTCGGGGAATGGCAATTTCTCCTTTTTCTTTGCTTTTCATCCTTTCTTGTTCTCTTCCCTAAGGCACCTGATTCTCTACAATTAATCTCTCATCATTCTCTCCAACTTTCCTTTCCGGGTGCTCCCCTTCTTTCGTTGACTGGCCTACTTTTCCAAACTGTCCCACTTCTCAAAATGATTGCATTTGCTTGTTCACGGGGTTGGTCACATGTGTGCTTGGTAGAGAACCTGTGGTCTATCATTCAGCTTCTCGGCCAATTGGCCATCTGTACCTCAAGATTCCGAATGGGCCCCTTGGTTCCTAAAGGTGTCCTCGTCTCATTCATGAACCCTGTGGACTCTTGCATGAATTACCAAACAAATCCTCCAACTCGACACTCTTGGACACCCGGTGATTGGTCACCCCGGTAGGTTATTTGGAAATTGCCTTGGTTCATTGGTTACCCTGTTGGTTTTGATTTCCCCAAGCCAGATTTGGATGATGTCCCACTGGGTGGTATGTGTTGGAGAACGGATTGTTCGGTTGTCTTTGATTCCCTGCCAAGTAGTTCACTTGCTCCGTGTGATGAAGACGACGTTGCAAATGTGTTACCAACTTGGCATTCGCTGCTCACATGGTTCCTGCACAAAAATCACATGTTAATTGAGGTGTTGTATAGAATTTACCTGCATAGTTCCCAACTCTTTTGGAGGGCAGTGAGTTGGGCTGGAGATGGCTGTGAAAGCATCTACTTGAAGACCCGCGATTTCCTCGTTGTACTCTCTCATTCGGTCTTGATAGTTGTTGCTTGCCAAAATCTCAAGCAACTCATACGCCTTTCAGGTGTCTTATTCTGCAAAGCCCCTCCTGAAGCTGCATCTACATGGTTTGCACTTACCCATCCAACCATTATAAAATGTTTGGACTTGAAGCCAAACGGCAAACCATGTGTGGGCACTTCCCATCAATTCCTTGTATCTCTCCAAGCCTCGTACAACGACTCGGCATCATCTTGTAGAAATGATGTGATATCATTTCTCAACTTTGCTGACTCGCTGGAGGAGAAAGAACTTGGTCAAAAAATTTTGTGCCAGATCATTCCATGTTGTAATCGTTCCCGGTGGTAATGCCATAACCACCCCTTTGCTTTATCTCCCAATGAGAATGGGAATAAACGCAGCCTAATAGCATCATCCGACACTCCATTCGACTGAAGGTGTCGCAAATTTCCAGGAAATTTGTAATGTGCGATGTGATCCCCTTCAAATCACGTGAATCTTACGACATGCGGATCATCTGGATGATTGCCGGCTTGATCTCGAAGTTGTTAGCTTGTACTGTAGGCGTAATACTTGACCACTTCCGTTCACTGTGGGAACTGAAAATTCCTCAGTGTCCTATTTTTGGTTAGCCATTTCAACTACAATTTCTTCCGTTTCTGCAGTAGGTGATCTCTTTCTCTTCTCTCCTTGTTAGTCTTCGTACAGTCCTCAAGCTCAAGGTCAACAGGAACCACTGGTTGACGTCTTGCTTTGCATAAACTGAATGAACACATTGAAAGAAAAAGTAAAATCACACTAAACAAAAATTAAAACAAAATTAAAACTTCAATCTAGTTAAAATCAAGTAAAAACCTAATGTTAACTTAAAACAGTCCCCGGCAACGGCGCCAAAAAACTTGATGCGTGTTTCCTACAACATGCAAAACTAGCAAGTGCACTAGTCATTCAAGTAATAGAGTGATGGGTAGGATATGTTCCCACGAGGACTGGTCTAAGCACTAAGTTCCTAACGTTAACAAGTTGAAGCAACCAAAATCTTGGATTTGTGGGAGCAATTTGTATTAAACTAAAACAAATAAAATTTAACAAAGAAGTTACTAAAAGGAAAGCAAATGAAAAACAGAAATTCAATTTAAGTAAAACGGTAGGGTTTTGACTTCGTTTGGAATTATGGGTTAAACCTAAGAGTTACACTATTTCACATTCACGTGCAATGGTTGAAATCGGATTCACTACTATGTAAAATACCCTCTCGGGCTATGTTTTCCTATTCATCATTATTAACATTCCGCACCCAACAAATTGAAAGTTAATAATTCTAAATCATGAAGCACAAGAATCTAAATTGATTTCATTAATGCTTGAATCTATCTCTAGCATCCAATATTATAATGGTTATTACTCATGAGCTTAACATGAATATTCTCAACTCATCATGTTCATCACATACAACAATAATTCAGAGTAACACACAACCACAGCTCATTCACATGGAAATAGGACAATCACATATTCAACCCATTTCAAATCCAAACTACAATCAAAACCCTAACCCATAGAGATTAGTTCATAGCTAATTTAACGAATAAAAAACGGAAAATAAAAGTAAACAGAAAAACATAATGAAACTGAGATGAAAGAATAGAAATTCCCCAAAAGATGAATCTTACGTCAAAATCTGAACCTTCTCTCTAACAATCCGAAAAACTCCAGCTATTTCTCTAAGGAAAATGTAAAAAGACGGCTAAACCTAACAGCTGGGAGAGCTCTCTAAAAATTAAAGTTTTTTTCTTTTATACCAGTCCTAAAAACCCAGTCAAAAACACGCACACACGAAACTGTGCGTTTACAAAACTGAAAACTTGACTGTCGCGCGGCGAAGAACGGAAATCCCAATTCGTCTCTGGCCTACTTCGCCGCGGCGAAGACAATTTCTTCGCCGGGCGAAGTTCCTTCAAGGTTCTGAAATTTACAGAACTGCCACTGTGTTGCTTCTCGTTCGATTCTTGGATTTTCGGTTCTCTTCCTTGGAAACAAACTTCATCGTGCGTTGTCTACTCCGGAACTCTCCGTCTTCTGAAATCCGCTCAATTCTGAGTCAAAACTATCCAGTTTTGTCTTTATTCGCTCAAAAAGTCCATTTTAACCGAAACACGAAAAGTAAGGAATTAAACACCAATTCAGGTAAAAATGCACTGGAAAGTACCTGAAATCCGACAAAAAGATCAATAAAAACTGTATAATTTACGGATTATCAGTTTGAAATGGGCAGGATGGGATCTCGGTCCACTAGGAAAGTCACGGGCTTTCCCGAGTAATAGTGAGGGCTATTGGCTTGAGTAAAATAGTGGGAGCTTCGTTTAATAAAACACCATATTAACAATAATAATGAACATGGTAATAACGGTTACTTTCTGCACTTGTAGATTCACTTAAATTGAGCAAAATGATCCCAACATCACTGCGACAAAATCACGAAACTGGGAGAGAAATGGAATGGTGAAAATTTCGTTGACTGGTATAGAAGTATAAATAATATAATTCAGTCAAGCGATAGATTATACACCATTGAGCAAGCTCTATCACCAGAGCTGCTGATAGTTCTATCATGAGACTGGGTATGTATATGTGAAGCATACACATGATGCAAAAGCAGAAATGACTAGATACATTGTGCTTGCATCAATGGCACCATTACTGCGACAGCAGTGCCAGAAAATGGATTTAGCTTCTATTCTTCATTTTCTTCGAAGAAAAGAAGCAAGATATGGTGTCTCGGTCGTTATTCAGATGTAGGATGGAAGAGGGTACCAAAATTGGCGATCATATACTCAAGTGGATCGAGTGTATGAACAAGCTTGAGATTTTGGGATGTGGACTTAGAGAAGGTTTAGCGATAAACCTAATATTACAATCTTTGCCAGATTCTTATCTCAATTTGTCTATGACTTTATTGAGGAAGATAAGAAGAATACCCTTTCCGAGCTTCTGGATTTGTTAAAGACTAATGAGTCAGGCATGAAAATGTCAGAAACATTGACGTTGGTTGAAGCCAACTCAAGTGAAAAGGAAAGGGCTCAGAAGTCGATGGAAAGAACTGTTGCAGAAAGGAAAGGCGTTTGTCCTCACTGTGGGAATCCTAGTCACTGGAGGAAACATTGCAAGGCCTTCAGCAAAAGGGAAGAAGAATGTTACTTCTCGTCAGGTACGTTATTGAGATTAACTTCTCCCGTAACATCTAGTTGACACAAGATGTGGTATCACATTGATTGATGGTGAGGAACTACGGTAGAGTAGATTGCTCGCCGAGGGGAGGTAGACCTACCAGTTGGAAATGAAGCACGTGCTGCTACATTGCTGAGGATCTTATCGTCTGATTTAGCCGATGGACTTGTTTCTTGGAACTTGTGGATTATTATGGTTTTCTTCGTTTCTAGAAATTATATTTCTGGTCCACATAGGACAAATGAGAATATTAGTTTACTAATGGATTATTGTCCTTGAGTATAAATAATATTCTTTATGGAACTGTTTCATAATAATATGTTCTTAAGAAAGACAACAAGAATATCTCAAAATGACTACTATGCCAACTTTGGCAAGTTGAGCTAAACATACCTGAAGGAATGTGGATAGTATCACAACTCATCTCCTTATACACCAACACAATGGAGTGTCAGAAAGGAGGATAGGACTACTTGACATGGTCAGGTCCATGATGAGTTTTAGTGATTTACATGCATCGTTTTGGGGTTATGCCCTAGAGAATGCGGACTACGTTTTGAACCGTGTGCCGTCAAAGTCTGTAGATAAGACTCCATATGAGCTATGGAGTGGGCGAAAGCCCAACGTTCTTATTCAAGGATTTGGGTTGCGAAGCTTATGTTAAGAATGACTTCGAACAACTGGGCCTAAAATCCGTAAATGTATATTTTGTGGGTATCCAAAGGGAACCAAGGATACTATTTCTACCACCCAGAAGAGCGCAAAATTTTTATTGCTCGATCTGGTGTCTCCTAGAAAATGAATATTTTCTAAGAAGAACTAGTGGGAGAAAGTAGAACTTGATGAAGTTCTAGGACCACAGGATTAACAGAGAAGGACGGGATGATGTGCACAGGAAGTGGTTGAGCATCATGAGGAGGTTACTCCACAACTTGTGGATCAAAGTGAACTCTCAAGTAGCACAGGAGCTACGTAGATCTGGGAGAGTACGCCATGAGCCGAGAGATAGGTATCTCGTGACTCAACATGGTGACGTACTGGTCTACCAAGACGAGAACCCATAACCTACAGAAGAAGCTATATCGGATCCAGATTGAAATGGCTGAAGCATGAAATCTGAGATGGACTTCATGTACCAGAACCAAGTGTGGTCTCTGGTGGAACCACACTGAAGGGGTAAACCCATGGGTGTAAATGGGTCTTCAAGAAGAAGACTGACATGGATGGCAACGTGCATACTTATAAAGCACGGCTGGGTGCCAAAGGTTTAAACAAATTCATGGCATTGACTATGAAGAAACCTTTCGCC
This sequence comes from Pistacia vera, assembly GCF_008641045.1. Classification (NCBI taxonomy): domain Eukaryota; kingdom Viridiplantae; phylum Streptophyta; class Magnoliopsida; order Sapindales; family Anacardiaceae; genus Pistacia; species Pistacia vera. The sequence goes on along the minus strand of NW_022195208.1, from coordinate 180,246 downwards.
GGTTGCCATGATTAAATCCATCCGGATTATGCTTGCAATTGCTGCATATCATGAATGAGATTGGCAAAGGATGTCAAAACTGCTTTCCTGAACGGAAACCTTGAGGAGGATGTGTACATGCACAACTGTGGTGTGTTTGATAGTCAAACCAATAAGGTATGCAAGTTACAGAGACCATTTATGGACTCAAGCAAGCTTCAAGGAGCTGGAACATTCGTTTTGATGAAGCCATAAAAGAATCGGTTTATTAAGAACGAAGATGAACCCTGTGTTTACAAGAAAGTGAGGGGGAGCGCAGTAGCATTCCTAGTATTGTATGTCGATGACATACAATAGACGGGAATGATATAACGAACTTGCAGTCCGTAAAGAATTGGTTATCCAAGTGTTTCTCCATGAAGGACTTAGGGGAAACAGCCTACATCCTTGGAATAAAGATCTATCGTGATAGATCGTGTAGGTTGCTCAAACTAATTCAAAGTACATAGACAAGGTACTGAACACATTCAGTATAGAAAAATCCAAGAAGGGATTTTTTCTGACGCATATGGTGTCCATCTCTGTAAGGATATGTGTTCTTAACCACACAATGAGAGAGATAGAATGAAGAGGATCCCACATGCTTTAGCAGTGGATCCATCTATATGTTCAGATTGATATCTAATGTGCATTCAGCATTGTAGTGGATGTCAATCAGGCTCAAGTGAGCAATATGTTATGTACTTAGATTGATCTTATGTGCATTCAGCACTAGTAGAAGATATCAACTAAATCAAGTGAATGACACTGGGTGAGTGTCAATGGACATTCTTAAGTGCTGAAAAGGGCTTAAGAATATATCTCTGGATTATGGAAGAAAGATGAGCTCACTGTAAGAGAATACAAGTGAGCTATTTCCAAAACGGAAAAGGATGATATAGTTCGCAATTGGGGGTTACACTTTTGTCTAAATAAACTGCAGTGAGCTGCAAGAGCTCAAATTGTGTACTGCAGGATTCTACAATTGATGCTAAGTGTACCGCATTTTATGCAGTCGTGTAGGCGGTGGATCAAAGTTCATTACTGAACTTGATGTGATTTCAAGCATTGCTAATCCAGTATAGTTGTACTGCGATAACAATGGGGCCATGTTGTGGCTGAGGAATCACGGTCTCACCAGTAATCCAAACACTTACTTAGTTGATTCAATCTGATCTGAAGGATCGATATGAAAGGGAATGTGCAGATTTGCAGAATAACTACCAACCCTATTAAAGTTTCTGTTGTAGCAGAAGATGATGGGCACTTGGGTCATTCAATGTTGAGTGCATGAATGACTGGCTATAGTGGAGGCACTTGGGTCATTCAGTGTTGAGGGCATGAATGATTGGCTATAGTGCAAGTAGGAGATTGTTAGAGTAGATGCCTAGAGCCAATCAATTATTGTAGAATTGACTCTTTGTAATAATGTTCATTATCAATAAAAGGCATTTTATTCTATATCGCGTAAATCATTATTATTGCAATATGTATTGATATATGTTTAGAATGGTAGAGCCGTGACGGAGGTATCAAGTGTTTCAAATCTTGATAGTGAGAACCCTATGAGCACATATGGTGGCCATTCTAGAAACGTCCGTAGCCCAGTATTATTCTGAAAAGGGCACAGATAATTGGAAGGCTTAATAGTGTTGAACGACCCTGTCGAAAGGCAGTGACTGATCTCACTTGTCAAGGTGTTTTGTGACAACCTAGTGCAACACATGGGTGTTTGTTGTAGGCGATTACACCACAATAAGTTCACTGGACTGACCCACCAGGGATTTCATATGGATGGTAACCCCAGTGTCTATGGAACAAATCCTCTAACGAATGGTGGTGCATGTGATCTTAGATTGAGATCACTGGAGCGCCTTGTGCACCGATTGGTGTAGTTTGACAATAGCCTAACGCAGTTCTTTTCAGAGCTGTCAATACGGTGGTGATTGGCTGCATCAAGGAGTGTATCAAGACTATGGTGGATTGACAAAGGATTCATCACTCCCGGCTACGGGAGAAAGTTATTCACGGCGCAATCAGTATATGGCAATGACACTAAAACTGTGGCCACAGTGGGATTGAGTTGTTGCTCTATCCAGTTTATAATTCGGGTCATTGGTCTGAAACTGAATAAATAATATCGAGAGTAACGAAGGTTGACACTATTTCTATGCCTGTTCTCGTCGAGATAAAGTATGATGAAAGGATCGAATTGCACGGTAACCATATCGTTGACAGGTACGTACTTTGCTGAATCCGAATCTATCGGGGGGCCATGATGCCTTGCTAGGGGCCAATCTTGGTCTGTGTGTTTAGTGGACGATTAATTGGTGTTAATCGCAATACTATACACTGCCGATATGAGAGGAGCCTAGGGTCACACACATAGAAGACAATTTAAGATGCAAGAAGAAAGAAGGGCATTTTTGTCTTTTAAGGCGAAAGGGTATTTTGGTAATTTCACAGTGCAAATTAAATTTGCTGAGGTTGTAGCCTTTATTTAATTTGTTAGAAAAATTAAATAAGTGAAATTACGTTTAAATATGTGTTCGCACATATTAATATATATTTCATTATGTTAAGTTAATATATATAATATATATATTATTATAATATATTATATATATATATATATTATATTATTAATGATTTTAATGAGATAATGATGGAAATAAAATAAATCAAATTGGGAGTGTTTGGCAACATGGGGCGTTTGGGTTGGAGCCCAAGCCTATTCCGTATGGGATTAGGGCAAATTGTTTTTAAATATAAAAGGAAAAATTGTGTGATTTTAATTAAGAGTTTTTCTTTGTAAAACCAAAATACACACAACAGCCTCTCTTTGGAAAAAACACTCCCACGGCGAGTAACTTTGGTGCCAAATCAATTCAATTGATTTTCTTTTCTTTCTTAATCTTGAAGCCAAAGAGGATCTAGCAAATCCCTCTTTGGTTCTTTTAAGATTGTCTTCGTGTGGACTATGCAGGTTCGATCCTACACTTGGATCGGTAGCAAAACGTTCGACGACAAATTTTGGAGGAGCCTTCAACGTGCGTTTGTTTCTCTTAACTCATGTTGTATATTTATGCAGATTTTAATTTAATATAAATTGTTAAAATCATACCCTTGATCTTGGCTCATGTAAACGATCCTGTTATATTTTATTTTTCGTTTCCGCTGCGTATTCGGGACCGTTTACTAACAATTGAATAATCTAGAACATGTTTGTTTAATGATATTTTGATCAATGTGCAATTAGAGTAAAAATCTTTAAACTTATTCCAGTTGGAACGATTATGCCGTAGTCATTCCTTGTCATATGAATGTTCAAGTATTCGGAATGTTCTTGCATTGTAACCAGCATCAATTTAGCTTTAAAGTGTAGAGTCAAGTTTACCTAACCCTAAATATTTCAACTTTTGAGAACGATCGTGCTAGATGACCGCACGACCTTGCCACATGATTTCTATAAATATAAATGTTCATTTTCTTTGGAATGTCATGCTCCAAGTCAGTTTTCTCTCAAAGTTTTTTCTCTCAAATCCTCTCAAAATCAATCCAAACCTTAATCCTTTCATCCAAAATCCTCAAATACATCAAGGGAAGATGGTCAGAACAAGAAATATAGGAAGAGGACACAATGTGGCTCCATCAGAGGGTTTCAATAGACCAAATGGTGTGATTTTCAGAGACATTCGCCAAACAAGAAGATTTAAGTTATTGAGACCAAAGGTATGTTTCTAGGACGAACGTTCTATAGGCCTCTATTGATAAAATTGGATTTGTGGGATTCTATACTTGAACATGTAGAAAATCTAGGTTGGACAAATCTTATTGACATCAAACTAGGAGGTTACAAGCACTTAGTTTATGAATTCTTCAGTAATGTAAAAGTATTAGATCAGGAATCAATTGAACATCCTTGGTATGCATTCCTGTCCAGATTAAAGAACGAGGAATTTTTCGTATAGCCTGTATAATTTGCCTTATGGCTGGAATGTCACTGTGAAGGATTAGTCAATCCTTACTCAAATTGGAATCGCAACAGAGCATGGAATAAAGTGTCCGGCAGTGGTGAGTATGATCCTCATGGGTCTAAATTTCAACATCTAAGGGACCCAACAATGAAGATATTTCATAAGATCATCACCTCTATATTTCAATCTAACCAAGAGAAAAATGATGTTGTGACCCCAGAGGACTTGATGATAATAGAAGCTGCTAAAAATGGAACTGATGTAAATAGTACAATGTTATTGGCAAGAAAGCTTGATGAGATAAGAAACGATTCAGGAGAAATTCCATTTGCTATGCTTATCACCTTTCTTTGCAACAAATTAGATATCAAACTTAGTAAACAAGACGAAGCCGAAAGCATTGAGTTTAATTCTTATATGTTATCCGACCCTATTTTGGCACAAATAGATCTTGTAAGGAAGATTGGTGAATCATGGGAATTAATTCCTCCTGAATTAACAAGATAATGAAAATGAGAGAGATGACCCTGGATCAAGCTCTATTCCTCATAATCCGGCTAATGAAATTCTTGAGAGAATGAAAACTCGCTTTGACCAAAAGTTTGTTCAAATGGGGGATCGGTTATCCAACCTAAATAGGGAAATCAAGCTTGTCAAAAATCAGTTGTCAAACCGGCTGTCTAAAAATCAAAGAGATAGATAGGCTATCGTGAATGGGTAATTTCAACCCATCAATCCAACGTCGAGGCAATGGACTACATTTGGCATGACTTCAGCCTTGTTCGACTCCGGTCAAGGACCTATCATTTAAACCTCCTCCACCATAGCCAAACTTTTCCTTGTGTCATCCAAGTGTCAGTTTTTTTTTTTTTTTTCCTGTATTTTTTTTTGTTGTTGCACATGGGAAACAATTGTGTTCTTTTGAACACTTGCACTTATTGTTAAATACTTTGTTTTTTTTCTCATGATGTTTATAATGAATGTTTGTATTTTTGTGCTTAGTTGGTATAAAATTCATTTCTTTTCATCACTCGTATATGTGATTACGATTGTGTTGATGTGTTGGTGTCTTTTTGCTTAATGAAAAAAAGGGGGAGAGATATTGTATATTGTTTAATGTGTGAGATACTGAAATATCTTTTGAGTTATATATGTTTTATTCTTTGATCTTCAAAAAGAGTGTTACACTCTTACTTGAAAGAAGAATGAATATGCTTAGTGTAAGGGGAGCACATGCATATTCTAAGGGGGAGATTGTTAATTTTTGTTTTGGAATTTATGAATGCACTTATATTTTCATTTGAAACTCAATGTTTGCGTAGTTTTGTCATCAATAAAAAAGAGGGAGATTATTGAGCTCTCATGTGTTTTGATGTGCAAAAACTAATCAAACAGTTGATTGATTTCTAACAAACATGCAAAGGAATGACAAAAAGTCATAAGCAAAAACAAATTGCAATTTTTCCTAGTGGAAAGACCGTGCAGGAGAAAGGAACGACCGTTCCTTTGTATCAAAATTGCCTAGATGCACATTCCTCTTAGCATGACATCATTTCATGTGATCGTGCATGCTTTTGTCCAAAATGGAGTCAGGTCACTCACACCAGCACAACCAAACTGCATGATGTTCCATCCAAGTCAAGAGTCAAAGTTCTAAGAATTCAAATCCTCTTCACCTTTAATGAATCTTGGAAGACAAGCCTTGAAGATCAAGTTGAAGTTCAAAGCATCAAAAGTGGAATGACCGTTCTTCGGTCATTCCACTCAAAGATCATTCATGGTTGTATGACATCATTCTAGGTATCCATTCATGCTATTAGAAGTTTTATGGATTTTAAGGAGCCTATGGTCAGATCGTTCCTTGTGGTGGATGACCATTCATAGTGATGGTATTGTTAGAGTATGTGCCCTAAAGTCAATCAATTTTGTAATATTGACTCTTTGTAAGAATGTTTATAATCAATAAAAGGCTTTTTTCTACATCGTGTAATTCGTATTCAATCTATGTTGTGATGTATGTCCTTAGAATGGTAGAACCTTGACGAGGGTATCAAGTGTTTCAAATCTTGATAATGAGGACCCTGCGATCACATATGATGGCCATTCTAGAAATGTCTGTAGCCCCAGTATTATTCTGATTAAGGACACAAATAATATGGTTAGGCTATTATAATGTTGAATGACTCTGTCGAAAGGCAGTGACTAATCTCACTTGTCTAGGTTGTTTGCTGACAATCTGGTGCAACATATGGGTGCTTACCATAGGCGAGTTCATTGAACAAACCTATTAGAAATGGTGCACTAGAGCCAATAATTGTCTCTTGTAAACATTACTTTTAATTTATAAAGGGCACTGCTTCTTTATAAGCGTTTGTACTATAGCATCTATTTATTGTGTATTAAAAAAAATAGTATATGTCCTTAGAAAGGTTGAAACCTGTGATGAGGGAATTAAGTGTTATAAATCTTAATTGTGAGAACCCTATGAGCACATATGGTGGCCATTCTAGAATTGTCCATAGTCTTAGTATAAATCTGACCTAGGGCACATATTATGCGGTAAGACTATCATTGCATTGAACAACCCTATCAAAAGGTAGTGACAGATTTCACATGTTAAGGTTGTGAGTATCAACCTAGTGTGACGCATGGGTGCTTGCTTGTGTAAGTCCATTGGATTAAACCATCAGAGGATTCCAAACAAGATGGGAAACCTAGTGTCTATGGAATATGTCCTCTTACGAATGGTGGTGCATGTGATCCTTTGACTTGAGATCACTAGAGCGCCATGTGTAATTATCGATGTGATTTGACACTAGCCTAACATCGTCTATTTTAGGGATTACAAGAACGGTGGTGATTGGTTACATTGAGAAGTATACTATGGCTATGGTGGATCAACAAATGATTCATTACTCCTGGTTACATGAGATCTTATCTCAGGGAGATATTTGGTTAGGAACTACGACTGTAAATCTGTGGCCACAGTGGAATTGAGTTGATGCTCATATCCGATTTCATATACTCGTAGATTCGACAACAAAATATAAGTATATCAAGGTAAATAGTTTGAAGCAGGCACTATTTTTGTACTTCAAACCTTGATGAGATAAAAGATGATGAGTGGATTGAATTGCACGATAATCATACAGTAGAAAAGGTAAGCCACTTCGCTGATTCTTTATTTGTTGGGTTATCATGATACCTTGCTAGAGGCTAATCTTGATTAGTGTACGGAACACTAATTAGTTGATTCTTAATAAGTTATCGGGGACAATGCCACCAAAATAAAGAGCTTTTGGGTCACACACATTAAAAGCAGTTAAGAGGAGAAAATGAATTGAAGGGTATTTTCGTTCTTTGGACGAAAAGGGTATTCAAGTAATTTTTCTTTTCAATTAAATTCGCTGTAAGGTCGTCACCAATAGTCAATATTCATATCGAAGTTAAGTTAGCAAAATTGGATTTATATTAATATTAATTTAAAACATTAACATTAGCATGGAGAAATATATTTAATTAATTAAATATATGAAAAGCCCATTAATTAAATATAAATATATAAATATGTATGGATTAAATAAATAGTAATATTTATTTAATTAGGAATATGTATTTATATAGGAATTAAATAAAGAGGAATATTTATTTAATTCCGCCACCCTCTTAAGCAATTGAATTGATCTAGCAGTCAATTCAATTGTGATCCTGCCCTGCTTTTGTATAGATACTGCAGTGCTCGATTCTACCTTGGATCAATAGCGAAGTGCCTATGAATAGTGTTAATGAAAAATGTCGGTAAATAGTAACCGTGATTAGTGTTGGTGAACAGTAATCATGAACAGTGACGGTGAACAGTGTGTGAACAGTGACGATGAAATAGTACCGAAAACCATCCAGAGAAGGAGCCACCAACGAAGGTATAATTACTAAACCTTGCATGAAATATATTGTGATTGTAACTCATCAGATCTTGATCTTGGGAAACAGGGTTCTATTGAAGCAAAAAATTTTGTTATTCCATGCTTTGTTCTGATAGAATCCCTACAAGTGGTATTAGAGCCTGGATTCGATGTTTACAACTCATATGAGTTGGTGTATGCTAGTATGCATGTTTTAGGGTTTTTATTTTTTGTTAATTTAAACCTGATTAAAATAGTTTTAATTTTGTTGTAAAGAGTTGAACTTGGTTGAAAATTAAGGTTTTGAAAAACCCTAAATTTGGTGGCATCTCATGGCTATGCATTACCGTGCGCAACCCTCTGATCTTGGCTGTGTGTAGCCACTATCCCAAGGATATGTGTGGCCATGCATAACCCCTTGTCAAGGCTGCACATTGGCGCGCACAATAACTTGTCCCAGATTGTGCGTTGCTGCATGCAGCCGTCTTTTGGTTGTGCGTTGCCGGTCACAGCCTGGCTGCCAAGGTTGCGTGTTTTTCGTGCATAGCTTGACTCTCTAGGCCCTTGGCCATGCATTTAAATGCATGACTAGCCATTGCATAGGCACACGTTTCACAAAACGCAGCCCTGCCTAAGTGCCTATTCAAGAGCCTATCCTAGGTGCTTGCCTTAGGAGCCAGGTTGCACGCACGACTGTTGTCCCTTCTACACCAACGAGCACGCGGCTGACCTCTTTGCTGTGTGCTTGTGTGTAGCGATTGCTTCTTGCTACGTACGCTTGCATGTGGCATTGCCTTGCCAACGTAGGTCAAGGTTGCGCACTTTCAAGCGCAAGAGCCCAAGAATTATGGGCTTCGTATTACATGCGCGAGTCTAATGGGAATGGCTCGTTTATCAGACTACTAGGGTGTTTTAGTTGTTGCTACCAATGTCCCATCAATGAGAGAATTACATATGCTTTCGTGTGGAAATTGGAGGGTAAAGGGGACTTTCTCGTTGTTGTAGGGAAAGCCGATTTACTAATTTCAAGGTGGCATTTTGAACTTTTTCGCCAAGCCATTAGGAATTGAATAAGTTTTTGCTATTTTGGATAGTCTAGTTTGTTTTCAAACTAGGCAAGGACTATTAATCACTTATGGTGGCCATTCTAGAAACGTCTATAGCCTTAGCATTATCGTGACCTAGGGCATAGATAATACGGTAAGGCTATCATAGCGTTGAACAACCCTACTAGAAGGTAGTGATAAATCTCACATGTCAAGGTTGTTTGGTGACAATTTGGTGCGACACCTGGATGCTTGTTATTCACGAGTTCACTAGACTGGCCCATCAGAGGATTCCATATAGATGGTAACTCAATGTTTATGGAATACATCCTTTAACAGATAGTGGTGCTTGCAGTCCTTAGACTTGAGATCATCAGAGCACCGTGCATAATTATTGGTGTAGTTTGGTACGAGCCAAACATAATTTTGATTAGGGTTATCAGTATGATAGTGATTAGTTGCATTGAGAAAGTACATCATGGCTATGGTGGATCAACAAATAATTCATCACTCTTAGGTACAGGAGAAATTATCTCAAAGAGATTTTCAGTAAAAGACAGCGACCTTGAATTATGGCCATAGTGGGATCAAGTTGAGATACTTAGTTGGTTGATTGGTTCGATAACCAAATCTGAATATGTCAAGGTGGTTTATACTTGAAGCTGACACTATTTCTATGCTTCAAACCTTGATGAGATAATAGATGATGAAAAGATTTGATTGCACGGTAACCAAACTGTTGACAGTTAGCAAATACACTGAATCTGAATTTGTTTGGTGGCCATGATGCCTTATTAGAGGCCAATCTTGGTCTGTGTATAATGAGATGATTAATAGGGTGTTGATCATGATATTACTCACTATCAACATGATAAGAAGCTTATAGACATAAAAGGCAATTTAAAGAAGATAATGAGTGAGGGACATTTTCGTCATTTGTTGACAAAAGGGTATTTTGGTAAATCTTACGAAGCAATTAAATTTCCTGGAAAGGTTGCTATCTGGATCCAATCCCGTATTGGATTTAATATATAAGATTGGTTATTTATTTAAATATGTATATTGTAATTGTAAATATATAAACCGTCATTATTTAAATATATATATTGGTGTATATATGTTTTAAATATTGAAAAATCATTATTAGGTGAATAAAATAATAATGGCCTAATACCTAGTTTATGATTTTGTTTGGAAATCATGGAAACTGATTAAATAATTAGTGGAAGGGTCTATTGGTAATATACTAATCAAGGGAAAATAGGGTATGCCTATAAAAAAGCACTTTTCCCCAAATTTCCCTAAGGAGATCATTTGGCCGCCCAAGAGAAAAACCTTGAGAGAACTTTCTCTCATCTTTTCTCACTCATATCTTCTCCTTTAAACTTCACAAATCAAACTAGTATAGTGATTTTATGTTGATTCTGCCTTTGTGTGGATATCGTGGGTTCACTTCTATCCTTAGAGTGTGAACGTTTTTCAACAATCAAGCGGTGGAGCCATCAACGTGGGTAAGAATCTAAAACCCTGTATGGGTTTTCAATGATCTATAACATGTAAACATCGTAACTCTCATATATGGATTTTTGGTGCTTTTAGGGTTTTAATCGGTAATTTTTTGTTTTCCATTACGTATTTCTTTGATTAAATCCTAACACCTTTTATACTTGGTTCACGTAACATTGGTTGAGAGTGGGTGTTATGGGCTGTTTGCATGCATAATCTCCCTAATTAGGATTTGAGTTAGTAATTCCCATGCTTGTGATAGACCAGGCTATGCTAATGGCAACTTAACCCACACTTATGATAGTAATTACCTTGTGAGGAAAGACAAACTCTAATGAGAGGACACGTGGGAGGATCCTGGCTGCCGAGCTTTGATGTACCTCAGGGATGTGTGGCACAAATCTGACCGCCAGGAAATTATGCATAACAATATCAATTCTCTAATGAATCCTCATGGCTTTACTCTTCATCCTGCTAATGAAGTAAAGAAATTTCAAAGAAGGAAACAAATCAGCCACAATGAAACCTCTTCCTAACTTTAAGGCTTGATTCATGGCAATTATGAACTCCTCTTCATTTTTCAATTGTCTCCAAACGCCGCTCTTGTGGTGATGATGACTGTCATCGAAATTATCTTCCTACTAAGATTGATCACGCATCATGAATTCAAAGAAATCGAATTTAAAAGATTTAATACCTCCTCTTCGCGAATATCTTTGAAAGATTGCACCAATTTCGAACTTGAAAGTCGAGTTATGCAAATCTTTCGGAGTTCTTGCTAGTAGTTTCCATACGGTGAAAACACGATGTTAGTGCAGCCATAAGCAAGAAAATGGGTAGCGTTGATGCTTGATTTTTGACACCAATGACTCACACATGTGAAATGCTAAGCAGACTTAGACGTCACACGTGATATGTGAATATTTAGTTAAATAAAGAGTGAAAAACAATGTTTAAAGTGGTTCGGATGCTCAAAAGTGAATCCTACATCCACTGCTATTGCATTAATAAAAGGGTAGAGGTCAGGTCGTATTTAACAAGCTGAGCTACCATTTGGAGAGAATACAAGAGAAAGAGAGAGAGAGAGAGAGAGCTATTTTAGAGTAAAATTAGCCAATCCCATAAATGGGAGGGAAGGCCCCTATTTGTAGTGGGATAAACCAAGGTAATGATTACTAAATCTGCAAGTGGGTAGGTACTGGGCAGTGGGTGGGTACTGTGCAAATCCTTCTCTGCGTCCCATTGCTTACTTGCCCGAGTGATTTCCTCGACTTATGTAAGGTTTGGACACAGGGATGATTTCCAACCATCTACTAACCTAGAGCTCACCCACTGCACTGACAAACGCATGCCACTTATGCCATCATGTGACGTGGCTGTTTCTAAACGATCGCAGAAACTTCCCAAGTTCTGACCACCTCATGCTGATAAGGCTCCACGTTAGCCCTGCCTTTTCAAGCATAATAGAAGTCCCCTAGTTTTTAAGGTTTGAGGATCGAACCTTGAGAACTTCACGAATATGCCTTGATTTGACATGTCTCGAATGATGCCTAGTCGAACTGACCTAGCTACAAAGGGGTCGCAATACACATTCTTATGAGCGACTTGAGATGGTCTTCTTCCGCAAAGTCGGTGACCTAGGCTAAACCCTACTGAGTGCTATACCAATGTGCCTCGTACCTCGACCTAGGTCCGTGACCTGATAGAACTTGGTGCATTTCTATTGATAAGGGATCACCTCATTCCGTATTCGTCATGCGACGAAGAGTGTTCTATTCTAATGACCTCTTTAGGTGTTATCCGTTGCACTAGATAGCTAACCCATTAATAAAGCGACCTTTATTCTGACAGAGGTATCTTGTGCGTAATAAATGTCAGCCATGCACATTAAATGCAAGCCATACTGAAACGACATTCCCTATCAGGGCATTAAATGTAGATAAGAGCGCATTTAATATAGAGGAGGGAATCGAGCCGTCGCTCGTTCATTTGAATGGAGGGAAGCGACGATTGAATTTTTTGAAGTGTGGCAGTTACTTTTTCTCATCAATTGATGACACATAGTGTGATCAATGGTGAGAGATGTATTCCGCCCAAACGTCGCTTGGCTTTGGGAAAACTAGTTGCCACTTCTTCCACTATAAAACCCCAGGCTCACCTTAAGCAATGTCACAACACTCACTCTTTCAGAAAAAGCAAGAAGCTCTCACGAGACTAGATTTTCCATCCTCTAAGCTGGTGCGTGTTTGACGTTCGTAGTAGGAAGTTCAATCCCCACATCCAAGAGGTAAGGAAGACCCTTCCATTACTTTCCTTTTTCTATTTTGTAGATAACCAAGCGATAAGGGTGGGTGTTTATGGGCGGTTTAATGGAGAATGGGTTTTCTTTTGGGGTATGAATCTTTAGGGGTAGTCCCCAAGGATTTTTAGGGTTTTTTTCTAGGGTTTAAGGAAGGCACATTTTGGTTTTCTGTTCTTCCACGCCATCGTACGAAAATTTGCATGAAGACTGAGTAATCCCTGCGTGTTGCTCTTTTTCAGACGATAGAAAAGATAGACCCCTTTAGTGACTAGAACAGACAAGGAGGCGAGCTTGCCAGTGCAGGACGCCCCAGTGGGTCCTTCGCAAGAAATTCTATCGGTGGGCACCCGAGAGGAAATACAAAAGGCAGTAGACCAATAAACACTTAGCGTAGATGTCTACCAGTACAGGTCACATTCAGCTCAGAATCCGCTAAAGGGAATGGCTGTGATCTCCAAGATTATATTCAAAAGCGGAGCGCTGATTCCCTTCCATCCCTTTATAAGGTCGATTCTTGATTACTTCGGGGTCGCGCCTTTACAGCTGAGGCCTAATGTGTATATGATAATCATGGCTATGTATATCGCGTGTGGCGAGAACGGTCTCAGCGAGTTGACTACACTAGAGCTCGCTTGTTGTGTTATTTGAAAAAGAGCAAGGACAAGAACTCTTATTGCCTCTCGAAGCGATCAACGATCGAGGGAGGCATCTTCAATTACCCTAGTAATGTCGGGGCATATAAGACGAAGTTTTTCTTTTTGAATTACTATGGCATTTGCCATTTTAGGGAGCTGAGTAGGTCTTCCCTTCTTTTACTTGGTGAAATTTCTTTTCTTTAAATCTTTGCTAACAAACTCTTCCGTTTCTTTGTAGTGAACAAGACGACTAGGTTGACAGCTTTTACTGACTTTAATCGAATAACAACATCTGGTCACCTACCTGATCAGAGTCGTGACTCGAAACTGCTCATGACGACCGCTAACTTGAGGAAGTACTGCTTTTTTAATTCCGAAGCGACCTTGGAACCCTTTCTTCGTAAGTGTCCGCAGCCTTAGCCAATGTTTATTTTTTGCATGCAGCGAACTTTTTTACTAACGATACTTGCATGCAGCAACCATGCCACCCAAAGTGCCCAGGTCGTTGAGAGCCAGGGGGTTCGCCGTTCCTTAGGTCGGTGTAACGGACCAGCCGAGGTGGTTCTTAGTGGTAAACGTTGGCGGGGGTGTCAACTCCCATCGAACAGCCAACATACACTCCCCAGCCTACGGCTGCTCATCCTAAGCAGAAGACTGTAGCCCAAAAATCCAAGAAAAAGAAGCAGCTGCAGGTTGAGGAATTAAAGTTCAAGCCGGAGGGCTTGGGTATGCAGCCTGGGAGGTCGCAGCCTTACCATGCCATTCGCTTGGAAGGGCCCTTCATGCACGCGACCGACATTACACTTGCCCCTGAGGTTCGCGCAGAGGGCAAAGGGAGACTGCTGCTCCTAGGAGGAGAGCGGACAAAGAGACGGTGGCTGAGATGCCACCTGCTGCGGGAGTTGCCATACCTGTGTTGGACTCTATGGGGTAATTCCCGGAGCACTTGCAGCGGGTGATGATCACCCTCCTAGAGTGCCAGTTCGCCGAGCACTTTGAACAGTTCGTGGCTTCTAACCCTATGGACCTGATGACCATTGCATTCCAACTATAGAGCTAGGTAAGAAGGTTTGCCCTCATCGAGGACTTCTTTATATTTCCTTTGCTTTTTCAATAAAATGGAATTAACCCCTTGTTTCCTTCGCTATGCAGTCTTTGCTCGCTATGCACTTAGCCCAGCAGAAGACCCGACTGAAAGCCGCTGGGGGGCTCGTCGAGCTGAAAAAGGAGAACGCGCAGCTGAAACGGGACTTAGAAGTTGCATAGAAGGAGATAAATCCTAGAGCCAATCAATTATTGTAGAATTGACTCTTTGTAATAATGTTCATTAATCAATAAAAGACATTTTATACTATATTGCGTAAATCATCATTGTATGTATTGATATATGTCCTTAGAATGGTAGAACCATGACGAAGGTATCAAGTGTTTCAAATCTTGATAGTGAGAACCCTATGAGCACATATGGTGGCCATTCTAGAAACATCCGTAGCCCTAGTATTATTTTGAAGTAAGGGCACATATAATACGATAAGGCTATCATAGTGTTGAACGACCCTGTCGAAAGGCGGTGATTGATCTCACTTTTCAAGGTTGTTTGGTGACAACCTGGTAGAACACATGGGTGCTTGCTGTAGGCAAGTTCACTAGACTAATCCACTAGAGGATTCCATATGGATGGTAACCCTAGTGTCTATGGAACAAATCCTCTAACGAATGGTGGTGCACGTGATCCTTAGACTTGAGATCACCGGAGCACCTTGTGCACCGATTGGTGTAGTTTGACACTAGCCTAACGCAGTTCTATTAAGAGCTATCAATACGGTGGTGATTGACTGCATCAAGGAGTGTATCAAGACTATAGTGGATAGACAGAGGATTCATCACTCCTGGGTACGGGAGAAGTTGTCTCACGGCGCAATTCAATAAATGGCAATGACACTAGAACTGTGGCCATAGTGGGATTGAGTTGTTGCTCTATCCAGTTTATAATACAGGTCATTGGTCTAGTAACTGAATACACAATATCGAGAGTAACCAAAGGTTGACACTATTTCTATGCCTCGGTCTCATCGAGATAACGAATGGTGAAAGGATTGAATTGTACGGTAACCATATGATTGATAGGTAGCTGCTTCGCTGAATCCGAATCTATCAAATGGCCATGATGTCTTGCTAGGGGTCAATCTTGGTCTGTGTGTAATGAGATGATTCATTGGTGTTAATCGCGATACTACACACTACCAGTATGATAAGGAGCTTATGGGTCATACACACAGAAGATAATTTAAGAACCAGTTTGTAAGAAGGGTGCTTTTGTCTTTTTAGGTTAAGGGTATTTTGGTAATTTCACAATGCAATTAAATTAGCTGAGGTCGTAGCCTTTATTTAATTTGTTAATTAAATTAAATAAGTGAAATTATATTTAAATATGTGTTCGCATATATTTAAATGAATTATTGTTATTGTTAAATGTTAATATATGAAATATATGTATTAATTGAATTTAATTGAAATAACAATAATAATTAAAATTAAAATATCTTAAAGGGGTTGTTTGGATACAAAGGGTGTTTGGGTTGGAGCCCAAGCGCATTCCATGATGGAATAGGGCAAAGTGTGCACTATATAAGTGCAACACTTTGTGAATTATTTAATTAATTGATTCATTCATTGAAAACAAATATTCCAACCCCTTTTCTTCTCTCTCACGCCAGATTTCTTTTGTTTGAAGAAAAATATTTCATTTGATTTTCATCTTGGTTCTTAAAGGCTAAAGAGGATCTAGCAAATCCCTCTTTAGTTCCTTGAGGTTGTCTTCTTGTGGATTACATTGGTTCGATCCTACACTTGGGTCGGTAGCGAAACCCATTCCGAGACAACTTGGACGAGCCTCCAAACGTGGGTATGGTTTCTTAACCTTGAGCTATTTTATTGCAGATTTTAATATGTTGTATAGACTGTAAATTTGTACCCTGATCTTGGTTCAAAGGAACGATCTATAATGTTTAAATAATTTTTTTTCCGTGCCATGTATGATCGTTTCCTAACAGTGGTATCAGAGCCATGGGTACCAAATTTTATAGTTTATTGTATGATTTATAACATGTATTTGGTTGATAACATGTTATTTCTGTTAAATCTGCAAAATCTGAAAAAATCTACTGTTGAATGAATGATTCAATTGATAAATTGGTTTAATAATGTGTTGATGAATGTTACATTGGTTGGTTGGTATCCTAGTCGAATGTTTGTGTGTTCGATTAGATTTGGATTTGTATTATTACATGAAAAAAAAAACTGCAAAACGCGAACTGTGCATTTTGGGATTTCCAAACTTCGCCGCAGCGAAGCTAAATACTTACTGGAATTATTTGCCGCGGCAAAATACAACTTCTCCGCGGTGACGAGGCTGCTATCCCATTTCTATATTTTTCATAAAGGGACCAAACTGCAGTTTTTAATAACCTATAAAGCCAATAATCATTCTACACATATAAGAGGGTAATTAATAATAAACCCACCCAATTCAAAAATGATTGTTTTCAAAATGTATGTCATGTACTTGTTTGTATATTGCATGTGTGCCCGGTACATGACCTATGGTGAATGTTTTAAATTATTTTGGGTATGTATGGTTGTAAGTTTTAAAAAATAGGGCCTGCGTGTCCTGCCTTCCTTCCTCTTCTTGATGTACATTCTCTTCTCATCTCATTCCCCTCGAATGTAAATCGAGGTTTCTAAATTTATTGATGTAAAATTACTTTAAGATTAATTTTATTGTAAATTTAGTATGATGTTTTTGTAATGTACTTGAGGTAGAGCAAAGGAAGGGGTAATCATACTTGAAGACTCAAGATATTCATTATAAGATGACCTACCGATTCCTCTAGGCTCGAGGAAATCGGTTTTAGTTGGGCCATGTACCGGCACGTTTTAATATTTTGTTTAGAATGCATGCTAAGGTTGAATGTTCAATAACATGCCAAACAATGTCATTCTAACAAAGATAATAATCTGGTGAGACATTAAATAACAAACCCCTCAACTATAGTATATTAAGTCACGTAAGCCTTCCATCACCATGGTTTTAATCAAACCACTGTTCGTCGAAACCTTGTTCGCCAAAGCGAAGGGTACACTTCTACCAGTAGAAGGTTAAAATGCATTGGAGTTTTCCTTAATGGTGATGGGTCGACTTAAAATGACGATTTTGCTTGTTCGCCAAAGCGAAGGTTGATAAACGCATCATAGTACACATATTGTGTGTACGTGGTGGCATGTAGTGTCCACTCTACTGATATTGAGAATCACACCTGAGGACAATAGTTAGAGCCATTGGATTGTGTGATTGGCTTGTTGGCATCTTCATATTTGAGGTTGATAGTAGGAAGTATCAACTGGTGTGGATTAAGTTTGTTGGCCTACCTAATTAACTCATTTTGGCTTGTTCGCCAAAGCAAAGGTTTGAAATGGGCCGGATGGGATCTCAGTCCACTAGAAAAGTCAATAGGCTTTCTTGAGTTAATAGTGATGGCTATTGATTTGAGTAAAATAGTGGGAGCATCGTTTAATAAAAAAACATATTAAATAATAATGAACTTTATAATGACTCTATCTTTTCTGCAATTGTAGATTCACCAAAAAATGAGCATTATGAACCTGCGACCGATAATCGAGAAAGAAAACAGGTTGGATGGATCCAATTTCTCAGACTGGTATCGTAATCTTCGGATTATACTAAAGTCGGAAAAGAAATTGTATATCCTTGAAAAGCCATACATGGCCCTGATCTTGATGCCACTCAGGAAGTAAAGGATACTTATCAAAAATTCCTTAATGATGCTGATGGCGCTCAATGCTTGATGTTAGCATCGATGACACCAGTGCTGTAAAAGCAGCATGAGAATATGGACGTTGTTACCATTATTCTACACCTCAAGGAGCTTTTCGAAGGAAATGCTCGACATGAGAGGTACAAGGTGTCAAAAGCACTGTTTGGGAGTCGTCTAACTAAGAGAGCCCAAGTTGGTTCTCATGCTCTCAAGATAATCGAGCACATAGAGAGGCTTGAGACTTTGGGATTTGAGTTGGATGCAGAATTACAAATGGATTTGATTCTGCAATCCTTGCTTGACTCTTATGCACCGTTCATAATGAACTTCAATATGAACACGATGGTGAAAACCCTGTCGAAGCTTTTGAACATGCTGAGGACAGCAGAGCAGGATTTGAAGAAATCCAAGCCTATTTTATGGTTGCTGCCAGTAAAGGAAAGGGTAACGGCAAGGGTAAGGGTAAGGCCAAGGCCAAACCCAAGCCCAAGCCTAAGCCTAAGCCCAAAGAACAGGTTGCTCTTGGGCCTGAGAGTGGCATAGGGAAGGGCAAAGTAGTCTGCTTCTTTTGTGGCAAGCCTGGCCACTGGAGGAAACACTGCAAGGCTTTCCTCGCAAGCAAGAAGAAGTCAGATGCTATGACTTCAGGTATGTTTATGATTGAGATTAACTTCTCTCCCTCAACATCTTGGGTCATTGACACAGGATATAGTACTCACATTTATACTGATGTGCAGGGACTAAGGCAGAGTAGAGTGCTCGCCAAGGGAGACATTGACCTACGAGTTGGAAATGGAGCACATGTGGCTGCATTGGTTGTAGGGACATACTGTTTATGTTTGCCTACTGGCTTGTTGTTGGAACTACATAACTGTAAACCCCGCGTTATTATTCTGATGCCCTAAGGCATGAAATTTACCTTTTCAAGTAATTTTCTTTTTTGAATGGAAGGGTAAAATGGTCAATTTACATGTATTTCGAGATGTGGCCATTATAAAGTGTAAAGGGTGATGTCATTGAAGAGAAATGAGGGTAGAATAGTCATAAAGTTGACTGATAAGGTTAAATGGCATAAACAGTAACCAAGGGTATAATGGTCTTTTCATACAAAACCATATGATTAAGTGTCCATAAAAGTGCACCAAGGGTAAATTAGTCATTCACCTAATGGGATTGCTTAATGGATAAGTGTTTCAAAGAAGTCAAATGGCATTAAATGAGTNTCAGGTACTTTCATGATTGAGATTAACTTCTCTCCCTCAACATCTTGGGTCATGGACACAGGATGTGGTACTCACATTTGTACTGATGTGCAGGGACTAAGGCAGAGTAGAGTGCTCGCCAAGGGAGAGGTGGACCTACGAGTTGGAAATGGAGCACATGTGGCTGCATTAGCTGTAGGGACTTATTGTTTATCTTTGCCTACGGGCTTATTGTTGGAACTACATAACTGTTATCACGTACCTTCTATTTCTAGAAATATTATTTCAGTATCCGCTTTGGATAATATGGGGTATCATTTTGAGATATCTAATGGATTGTTGTCCTTTAGTTTGAATGGTATTCTATTTGGAATTGCAAGGTTATATAATGGATTATATGTTCTTGATTTAAACAATAAAGATATTCTCAATGTTGAAACCAAGAAAGCTAAACATAGCAACCAAAACCAGACATACCTCTGGCACTATAGACTGGGTCATGTTAATAAGACCCGTATTGCAAAACTTCAAAGGGATGGAGTTTTGGACCCTTTTGACTTTCAATCATTTGAGGTATGCGAGTCATGCCTGTGAGGCAAGATGACCAAGTCTCTTTTGATAGGACAAGGTGAAAGGGCTACTAAGCTGTTAGGCATCATCCATAGTGATGTATGTGGTCCACTAACATTTGAGGCCAGAGGTGGATATTCATACTTCATCACATTTACTGATGATTCCAGTAGATATGGTTATTTCTACCTTGTGAGACATAAATCTGAAGCCTTTGATAAATTCAAGGAATTCAGGAATGAAGTACAGAATATGTTAGGCAAAAGTATTAAAGCTCTTCAGTCGGATCGATAAGGGGAATACTTAAGCTTAGGGTTTTCTGAATTCCTAAAGGAATGTAGGATAGTATCACAACTCACCCCTCCGTATACATCCCAACACAATGGAGTGTCTGAAAGGAGGAATAGGACCTTACTTGATATGGTTAGGTCCATGATGAGTTTTAGTGATTTACCTGCATTGTTCTGGGGTTATGCCCTAGAGACTGCGACACACGTTTTGAACGGTGTGCCGTCAAAGTCTGTAGATAAGACTCCATATGAACTATGGAGTGGGCGAAAGCCCAACTTGTCTTATCAAAGGATTTGGGGTTGCGAAGCTTATGTTAAGAAATTGACTTCGAACAAGTTAGGCCCAAAATCCTGTAAATGTATATTTGTGGGGTATCCAAAGGAGACCAAAGGTTACTATTTCTACCACCTAGAATAGCGTAAAATTTTTGTTGCTCGATCTGATGTCTTTCTAGAAAATGAATATTTTCTAAGAAGTACTAGTAGGAGAAAAGTAGAACTCGATGAAGTTTTAGAACCACAAGATATACTAGACGAAGGACGGGATGATGTGCCACATGAAGTGGTTAAACATCATGAAGAGGTCACTCTACAAGCTATGAGTCAAAGTGAACCACCTCAAGTAGCACAAGAGTTATGTAGATCTGGGAAAGTATGCTGTGAGCCTGAGAGATATGATTATCTCATGACTCAACATGGTGATGTACTAGTTTACCAAAATGATGAAACCAGAACCTACGAAGACGTTATATCGGACCCAGATTCCTTTAAATGGCTTGAAGCCATGAAATATGAGATAGACTCCATGTACCAGAACCAAGTATGGTCTTTGGTGGAACCACCTGAAGGGTTAAAACCCATAGGGTGTAAATGGGTCTTCAAGAAGAAGACTGACATCGATGGCAAGGTGCATACTTATAAGGCACGATTGGTTGCCAAAGGTTTTAAACAAATTCATGGAATTGACTATGAAGAAACCTTTTTGCCAGTTGCCATGATTAAATCCATCCGAATTATGCTTACGATTGCTGCATATCATGACTATGAGATTTGGCAAATGGATGTCAAAACAGTTTTCCTGAACGAAAACCTTGAAGAGAATGTGTATATGACACAACCCGATGGTTTCGTTCTTGATAGGCAAGCTGATAGGGTATGCAAGTTGTAGAGATCCATATATGGACTCAAGCAATCTTCTAGGAGCTGGAACATTCATTTTGATGAGGCCGTAAAAGAATTCAGTTTTATCTAGAACGAAGATGAGCCCTATGTTTACAAGAAAGTGAGTGGGAACGTAGTGGCATTCCTAGTGTTGTATGTCGATGACATACTTCTGATCGGGAATGATATACCGAACTTGCAGTCGGTAAGACTTGGTTATCCAAATGCTTCTCCATGAAGGACTTAGGGGAAGTAGCCTACATCCTTGGAATAAAGATCTATCATGATAGATCGCGTAGGTTGTTTGGCCTAAGTCAGAGTGCATGTATTGACAAAGTACTGAAAAGATTCAGTATGGACGAATCCAAGAAGGGATTTCTTCCGATGTCACATGGTGTTTATCTCTCTAAGGAATTGTGTCCTAGAACACAAGATGAGAGAGATAGGATGAAGAGAATCCCATATGCATCAGTAATAGGATCCATCATGTAAGCCATGCTATGTACTCGGATTGATGTCTCATGTGCTTTGAGCACTTGTAGTAGATATCAATCGGATCCAAGTGAGCGTCATTGGATGGCTGTCAAGAATATTCTTAAGTATCTGAAGAGGACTAAGGATATGTTCTTGGTTTATGGAGGGGAAGATGAGCTCACTGTAAGAGGATACAGTGATGCTAGTTTCCAAACGAACAAAGATGATTATCGATCGCAATCAGGGTTTGTATTTTGTCTCAAATGGGGGTGTAGTGAGCTGGAAGAGCTCCAAGCAAAGCACTGTAGCGGACTCTATAATGAAGACTGAGTATATTGCATTATCAGATGCGACCAAGGAGGAAGTATGGATTAAGAAGTTTGTCAATAAACTTGGTATGGTTCCCATGATTGTTGATCCAATAGACATTTATTGTGATAACAATGGAGCAATCGCTCAAGCCAGGTAACCACGGTCCTATCAGAAATTCAGACACATACTTAGACGATTCCATCTCATCAAAGAAATAGTTGAGAGGAAAGATGTGTAGATCCATAAAGTGCATACTGACGACAATCTCGCAGATCCACTGACAAAGCCTCTGTCACAGTAGAAGCATGAAAGACACTTGAGATCATTTGGTATTAAATACATGAATGATTGGCTATACTGCATGTGGGAGATTGCTAGAGTAGATGTCCTAGAGCTAATCAATTATTGTAGAATTGACTTTGTAATAATGTTCATTAATCAATAAAAGGCATTTTATACTATATCACGTAAATCATCATTGTATGTATTGATAAATGTCCTTAGAATAGTAGAATCGTGACGAGGGTATCAAGTGTTTCAAATCTTGATAGTGAGAACCCTATGAGCACATATAGTGGCCATTTTGGAAACGTCCGTAGCCCTAGTATTATTCTGAAGTAAGGGCACAGATAATACGGTAAGGCTATCATAGTGTTGAATGACCCTGTCGAAAGGCAGTGACGGATCTCACTTGTTAAGGTTGTTTGGTGACAACCTGGTGCAACACATGGGTGCTTGCTGTAGGCAAGTTCACTGGACTAACCCATAAGAGGATTCCATATGGATGGTAACCCTAGTGTCTATGGAACAAATCCGCTAACAAATGGTGGCGCATGTGATCCCTAGACTTGAGATCATGTAACGTCCACTTTGAGGTACGTCTTTGATTTATGTTTATTTTGCCCTTAGTGTGGTAAATTGGTGCTTGGCTAAGTTTGTATGTTGATATGGTTGTGTCAATGCCCTGAATTTGATGAAGTCTTGGCAAATTTTGGAAATGCAGACTTCGCCGCAACAAAGAAGAATCGTCGTCGCGGCAATGTAGGCTCTGTATTTTTTCGCCGGGGCGACGAGCTGTTTGATTTTCCTTGTGAAGTTTCTAGAGAATTTTCCATAGGGG
Source organism: Pistacia vera (assembly GCF_008641045.1). Classification (NCBI taxonomy): domain Eukaryota; kingdom Viridiplantae; phylum Streptophyta; class Magnoliopsida; order Sapindales; family Anacardiaceae; genus Pistacia; species Pistacia vera. Next base: position 156,896 of record NW_022195208.1, on the reverse strand, counting down.
TGAAGTGACCATTCTACCCGTAATTAGTAGAAAAGTGGGGAGTGAAATGCAAGGAAATTTCATGGAGAATAATTTAGAATGGGGGTTAATTTGTAAAGAATGAAAGGACAAGGATGGAATTTTTAAGAAAGTGTAAGGGCAAAATGGGAAAGAGTGTTTATTTATATGAGCTAAAAAGGGTTTAGCCTTAGAAACCCTCCCATTCTCTATACCTCATACACTTCTACTACTCTCCATTTCTCTTAACTCTTTATCCATTTGCTAAAGGAAATTAAGGGCTTTTGGTTGGATTTTTATAAGGATTTGATCCTAAGCATCAAGAGGTAAGGATTCTTGTTCTAGACATAAGATTAAGTTGTGTTAATGTTGAATTCTTATTAAGTTTATGCTTAGGGTTTAAGAGGAAGAACAAGTCCAACAAGATAAAGGGTTTCTTATGGAACTACTCAAGCCAAAGGTAAGTAAATCCAACCCAAGCTAAGATTTAAGCAATCAACTAATTTGATATGCATGTATGTGCTTATGAGTTGAATTTGATTGGTGAGAATTTGACTATTGATGAGTAAATGGCTCTTAATGAGTAGATTTGAGCCATGAGAAGTAGAGTTGAGATTGTGGTAACCAAGTGAAGTTTGGTTGCATGTAGAAAGAAATTAAGTAGAATATTTGAAGTGCTTTTCTTGGCCATGTTTAGATTTATTGTGGAGGAGTTTTGCTCCATGAATGGATGGTTAAAGAAAGAAGTAGAGATGTATCAAAAATAGAATTAAAGTATGCATGCATGATGTTTGATGAAATGCCTAAGAGAAGCTTATGCATAAGTAGAGAAACTTATTTTTGTGCAACATAGCATAATTGCATTGCATAATTGCACTTAAGAAAGAAACATAAGCATGACACATCCCTATGCATAGACTTACATATGCATGAGAACCTAAAGAAAGAATAAAGAAAAAGAGAGAAAAGCACTAAAGAATTAAAGAAAGAAAAAGTGTTAAAGAAGAGAAAAGAATAGGTTGTTGCGATGGGGAACCCGTGAGTGCTAAGAAGAAGAAAATCCCACATACACGCCACGTTAATTGAGTGGCATAAGAAGAAGAAGAATTTGTATGACCCATAAGAGTGTATGTGGATGAGGGTTGTACCAAGAAGAATTCCTACATGCACGCCACCTTAATTGAGTGGCCTAAGAAGAAAGAAAGAATTTGTTCGGTCCGCAAGAGTGTATGTAGATGCGGATTGTACTCACTCACAAGGCCAAGGTTCCGAATCCATGCATCAACCGAGTCCGATCGACAAAGAAAAGAAAGAAAGAATAAGAATAAGAATAAGAAAGAATGAGAAAGCTTGAACAAGCAAAGAAAAGAAAAGAAAAGAAAAGAAATAGAATAAGAAATCGAAAAGAAGAAAGAAAATGCATTTTTTATGCATTATTGCATATGCATTTCATTCATGCATATTACCATGACTTCTCTCATGATTAGAAAGAAAGAATTAGAAAGAAAAAATGGAGAGAAAGAAAGAATAGGGAGACTTAGAAAGAAAGAAAGAGTTGTGAAAATTAGAAACAGAGAAAGAAAAAAGAAAGAACTAAGAATGAAGAAGAAGAGAATTAAGTAAGGAAAGAACCAAAGAAGAAGTTGCGGGGATAGAAGAGATTACGCATTTACTTACTAAGCATTTTTGTTCTCACCCCGTTGTTTCCCATGTTTTGCAGGAAATAGGTGAGCAGCAGTTAGAGGGACATCGACAAGCGGAGAGAAATGGCATTACTGTCCACCGTTGTAAAAGGTTATATATATATATATGTTATTTTGCTATGTACAGAATAATATATGTTTAGTAAAGAAAATTTTTGGGCCCATCTATTTTTCATTTGCTGTAAATATACTTTTATCATAGTATATTTTTCTAGTATAGTAGTAGAAAGAAGTTATTACAGATCACCGGAGCGCCTTGTGCATCGATTAGTGCAGTTTGACACTAGCCTAACGCAGTTCTATTCAGAGCTGTCAATACGGTGGTGATTGGTTGTATCAAGGAGCGTATCAAGACTATGGTGGATAGACAGAGGATTCATCACTCCCGGGTACGGGAGAAGTTATCTCACGGCGCAATTCAGTAAATGGCAATGACACTAAAATTGTGGCCACAGTGGGATTGAGTTGTTACTCTATCCAGTTTATAATACAGGTCATTGGTCCAGTAACTGAATACACAATATCGAGAGTAACCAAAGGTTGACACTATTTCTATGCCTCAGACTCATCGAGATAGCGAATGATGAAAGGATTGAATTGTACGGTAACCATATCGTTGACAAGTAGCTGCTTCACTGAATCCGAATCTATCGGATGGCCATGATGTCTTGCTAGGGGCCAATCTTGGTCTGTGTGTAGTGAGATGATTAATTGGTGTTAATCGCGATACTACACACTACCGGTATGATAAGGAGCCTACGGGTCACACACATAGAAGATAATTTAAGAACTAGTTTGTAAGAAGGGCGTTTTCGTCTTTTTAGACGAAAGAGTATTTTGGTAATTTCACAGTGCAATTAAATTTGTTGAGGTTGTAGCCTTTATTTAATTTGTTAATTAAATTAAATAAGTGAAATTATATTTAAATATGTGTTCGCATATATTTAAATGAATTATTGTTATTGTTAAATGTTAATATATGAAATATATATATTAATTAAATTTAATTGAAATAACAATAATAATTAAAATTAAAATATCTTAAAGGGCTGTTTGGATACAAGGGGTGTTTGGGTTAGAGCCCAAGTCCATTCCATGATGGAATAGGGCAAAGTGTGCACTATATAAATGCAACACTTTGTGAATTATTTTATTAATTGATTCATTCATTGAAAACAAATATTCCAGCCCCTTTTCTTCTCTCTCACGCCAGATTTCTTTTGTTTGAAGAAAAATATTTCATTTGATTTTCATCTTGGTTCTTAAAGGCTAAAGAGTATCTAGCAAATCCCTCTTTAGTTCCTTGAGGTTGTCTTTGTGTGGACTACATTGGTTCGATCCTACACTTGGGTCGGTAGCAAAACCCATTCCAATACAAATTGGAGGAGCCTCCAAACATGGGTATGGTTTCTTAACCTTGAGCTATTTTTCTGCAGATTTTAATATGTTGTATAAACTGTAAATTTGTACCCTGATCTTGGTTCAAAGGACCGATCTATAATGTTTAAATAATTTTTTTGTTTTCGCTGCCATGTATGATCGTTTCCTAACAAATTTGTCCACCGTTCAGGGGAACCAGTACATGTCGGAAAGGAATGCTATGCTCTACACGGTGGATTTCCAGAAGGCCAAGCTGAAGAAAAGGGGAGAGGAGGTCAAAGAGCTCCAAAGGATAGTAGTTAGTGTTAGTAAACGGTCCCGCATACGCAGCGGAAACAACAACAAAAAATATAACAGGATCGTTTACATGAGCCAAGATCAAGGGTATAATTTTACAATTTTATCATAATAAATAGAATCTGCAGAAAAAATAAACATGAGTTAAGAGAAACAAACGCACGTTGGAGGCTCCTCCAAATTTGTTGACGAATGTTTTGCTACCGATCCAAGTGTAGGATCGAACCTGCGTAGTCCACACGAAGACAATCTCAAAAGAACCAAAGAGGGATTTGCTAGATCCTCTTTGGCTTCAAGATTAAGAAGAAAACAAATCAATTGAAATTGATTTTTGGACCAAGAGTGTTTCTGCCGTGTGAGTGAAAAGAAAGGGCTGCTGTGTGTTTTATTTTCAAAGAAAAAAAATCCCTAAATTAAAAATCACACACTTTTCTTTTTATATTAAAAAACAATTTGCCCTAATCCCATACGGAATAGGCTTGGGCTCCAACCCAAACGCCCCATGTTGCCAAACACTCCCAATTTGATTTATTTTATTTTCCATCATTATCTCAATTAAAATCAATTAATATATATTTAAATATATATTAACATTTAACAATAATGATAATATATTTAAATATGTGCGAACACACATTTAAACGTAATTTCACTTATTTAATTTTTCTAACAAATTAAATAAAGGCTACGACCTCAGCAAATTTAATTGCACTGTGAAATTACCAAAATACCCTTTCGCCTTAAAAGACGAAAACGCCCTTCTTTCTTCTTGCATCTTAAATTGTCTTCTATGTGTGTGACCCTTAGGCTCCTCATCATATCGGCAGTGTATAGTATTGCGATTAACACCAATTAATCGTCTCACTAATACACAGACCAAGATTGGCCCCTAGCAAGGCATCATGGCCACCCGATAGATTCGGATTCAGCAAAGTAGCTACCTGTCAACGATATGGTTACCGTGCAATTCAATCCTTTCATCATACGTTATCTCGACGAGACGAAGGCATAGAAATAGTGTCAACCTTCGGTTACTCTCGATATTATGTATTCAGTTTCTGGACCAATGACCCGTATTATAAACTGGATAGAGCAACAACTCAATCTCACTGTGGCCACAGTTTTTAGTGTCATTTCCATATACTGAATTGCGCTGTGAGATAACTTCTCCCATACCCGAGAGTGATGAATCCTCTGTCAATCCACCATAGTCTTGATACACTCCTCGATGCAGCCAATCACCACCGTATTGATAGCTCTGAAAAGAACTGCGTTAGGCTAGTGTCAAACTACACCAATCGGTGCACCAAGCGCTCCAATGATCTCAAGTCTAAGGATCACATGCACCACCATTCGTTAGAGGATTTGTTCCATAGACACCGGGGTTACCATCCATATGGAATCCTCTGGTGGGTCAGTCCAGTGAACTTGCTGAGGTGTAATTGCCTATAGCAAGCACCCATATGTTACACCAGGTTATCACCAAACAACCTTGACAAGTGAGATCAGTCACTACCTTTCGACAAGGTCGTTCAACACTATGATAGCTTTACCGTATTATCTGTGCCCTTACTTCAGAATAATACTGGGGCTATTGACGTTTCTAGAATGGCCACCATATGTGCTCATACGGTTCTCACTATCAAGATTTGAAACACTTGATACCCTCGTCACGCTTCTACCATTCTAAGGACATATATCAATACATATTGCAATAATAATGATTTACGTGATATAGTATAAAATGCCTTAATTATTGATTAATGAACATTATTACAAAGAGTCAATTCCACAATAATTGATTGGCTCTAGGGCACCTACTTCAACAGTCAGGCTTACCAAAGAGGCTGACGAGAAAGAGCTGGAGCTACGAGTGAACTCCGAGCGGGCCTTGCAAGCAAAGAAGAAAAAGCGAGGTTGTGGGAAACCACCAAGAAGCAGAGGTGGGCACTTGAGGCGAAACTTGAATTGTCCCAAGGGCGCCTCGCTTCGTTAACCAAAGAGATGAAGCGACAAGAACTGAAAATTGAGAGGAGATACGCTGACTAGTCGATTCAGTCCATTTATGCCCTACAAACAAAGAATCCAAACATGGACCTCACCGATCTCTCGGATGACTACCAGAGGATCCTTGCTTCCGTGGCGCAGGCCGACGAGGAGGAGGAAGGTCAAGGGCCTTATCAGGAAGATGATCATTTGGAGGAGTTTGTCCCAGAGGAACCGATAGCTGACCAGGCAGTCGACGACCAACCTGGAGACACCAAGGTCGTACCTTCAGGGTCTGGGAACGAAGACCAGTGATTGTTTCTGCTTTTTTTTTTTACAACCATGCATGTGCTCGCACATTTGTATTTGCTCTTACTTTTAATAAATAGAAAGATTATTTCTTAAATCATTTGTGAACACTTATAATTTTTCGTGCCTTACAAACATTACACATGTGGACATAAGGTCGTTTTCTAACTGTTTATGATAGCACTTATAAATTTTGTACTACACAAATATTGCATATGCAAACAGAAAGGCAAACAAATGCAAGGAACGATATTACATAAGAGTGATCTTACTTACAAAGCCTAAAAGAGAAGTCTTTACAAGGAAATTAAAGAGCGAGTTCGGAATTACTTATAATAGGTGTGAAGATGTTCAGCATTCCAACCTCGTGGTACCTAGGAACCATTGAGCCTATTTAGGTGATAAGTCCCCGATCATATCACCTTAGCGATACGGTATAGGCCTTCCCAGTTTGGCCCCAATACTCCCATACTTGGTTCCCTTGTACCGAGAAGAACTTCTTTCAGAACCAAGTCGCCGACCTGGAAGTCTCTTCTCCTGACTTTAGAGTCGAAGAATCTTTTCGCGCACTGCTGGTAGGCTGTTATCCTTAGTTGAGCCTTGCCGTGATGTTCTTCAACTAAGTCCAGACTTGCATGCATAAGTGTTTTATTGTCTGTTTCATTGAACAGATCTCTTCGAAGGGAATTAGTCCCTACTTCCACTGGGATCATTGCCTTGCAGCCATACGCTAGCGAGAAGGGTGTTTCTGAAGTAGAGGTTCTCAGAGTTATCCTGTATGCCCATAGGACTTCTAGGAGGTCATCGACCCAATTGCTCTTAACAGCGCCAAGCTTAGCTTTTAGAGTATGCTTGATGGTTTTATTGATAGCTTCAACCTGACTATTGGTTGTGGTCTTGCAACTAAGGCAAATTTTTTATGTATCCCCAGCTCATCGCAAAACTGCTTGAATTCCTCGTTGTCAAATTGTTTCCCATTATTAGAGATGAGGGTATGAGGAATTCCGTAGTGGCACACTATATTTTTGAAGACGAAGTCCTTGAGCTTCTTGGTAGTGATATTGGCCAATGGTTCAGCTTTCGCCTACTTGGTGAAGTAATCCACCAGGACCATTGCATACTTGATCCCTCCCTTTCCAACTAGCATGGGTCCAATAAGATCAATCCCCCACATGGAGAATGGCCAAGGGTTGGTCATGGTTATCAACATTGTAGGAAGGAGCTCGCAGTATGTTCGCGAAGCACTGACATTTGTCACACTTTTTTACAAAGTTGAAGGTGTCTTCTTAAAGTAGGGACCAATAGTACCCTTGACGAACAACTTTGTTGGCAAGGGATCATGCAGCGGTGTGATTACCATAGATCCCTTCATATATCTCTCTCATGATATAGTTAGCTTCCTCATCGGTCACACATCGAAGGAGAGAGGCACTAAACCCTCGTTTGTACAGCTGATCCCCTATAAGCGTGTAATGAGCAGCTTCGGTTCACAAGGTTCTTGCTAGATGAAATCTTCTCCCAAATGTAAAAGCTATTCAATACTCAACAAAAACCAAACAAACCTAGATGAACCCCCCTCAAAATGGCAAGGTTTTTCTTATATAGCTCACCTAAAAGACCTAAAACTTTCCTAAAATAAAACTGTACGTTTTGGAGAAAACTAAAATTCACAGACTTCGTCGCGGCAAAGAAAGAATTTTGTCGCGGCAACGAGGTAAAATGGACTCTCGTGCTTAACTTCTTTCGCCGCGGCGAACATTCATGAAGAATTCTAAAATTACATAATTGCCCTCCGCTTGCTTCTTTACTTGAATCTTTGATCTTCGATGCTCTCCCATGGGAACAAGCTTCATAGTGCTTCACTCTGCTTCAGAACTCTCCCAAATTCTGAGATCTGCTTACTTCTGGGTCCAGAAACTCAATTTGCTCATTATTTGCTCAAAACGTCCATTTTGGCCTGCCATACAAAATGTATAGAATTAATTAGCAATTCAGGCATAAATGAACTAAGAAGTAACTAAAATCCGGCCAAAAAGCCTAGATGAAATAGTATAATTCACGGATTATCAGATATTCTGAATGAACACTTGAGAGGATTGAGCTTCGTTCTATACCTTTGGAGTATACTAAACATCTCAGCGAGATGTGCTATGTGATCTGAAACGACATGCGATTTGACCAGCAGTCATCAACATAGACTTCTATTGATTTTCTAATCTGTTTAGAAAGCATTCGGTTAACTAGTCGCTAGTAAGTCGCCCCAGCGTTCTTTAGGCCGAAGGGCATAACCTTATAGTAATACAACCCCCGATCTATAACAAAGGAGGTATGTTCTTCGTTCAGTGCTTACATCAGAATCTGATTATATCCTAAGTAGGCATCCATAAAACTTAGCAGCTCATGCCCAGAGGTGGCATCAACGAGCTGGTCGATCCTCGATAAGGGAAAGTTGTCCTTTGGATAGGCTTTGTTGAGGTCAGTGAAGGCAACGCAGGTCTGCCATCTATCGTTAGACTTTTTTACTAAGACCAGGTTAGCAACCTAGCTCAGGTAAAGTGCCTCTCAGATGGATCCGTTTAAGAGAAGACTATCTACCTCAACTTTCAAGGCAGCATATTGCTCGAGGTCCATTGCTCTTATCTTTTGGCAAACCAGCCTGACCGCACTATCAATATTTAGGGCATGGCATATAATATTCGGGCTGATCCCGACCATGTTGGCATGAGTCCATGCGAATACGTCTATATTTTCCCTGAGAAAGCTTGTCAGGTCGTTGGCGAGCTGAGGTTGAGATTACTTCCGATTCTCAACACTCGGCTTGGCTCACTTTGATCAACTGATACCTCAGATAGGTCCTCGATCGGCCCACTACTAGGGCATTCCTAGATGCGAGGATCCATGTTATCCTCAACTGGGCCAGGCTGTGGCTCGATCCTGTTGATCACCATTGCTTGCTTAAGGATACCGATTGGAGTTCCTTTTCCCTTACACGTCATCTACATTACCCTCATATAGCAGTCGCGAGATGCGTATTGAGATCCACTTACTTCCCCTATCCCCGTCGGGGTGGGAAACTTCATCTTCAGATGGTAGATTGAATTGACCGCTTTGAAGCTTTGTAGTAGAGGTCGTCCCAAGATCCCATTGAAAGTGGATGGACAATCCACTACTAAGAACTCAGTCTTTTTGGTCATCTTGTTGGTCTCTCCCAACGTGACCTGGAACGAGATCATCCCTTTGGGAATCAAATGATCCCCAGTGAAACCATATAGAGGGATAGAGGCAGGCTTCAGATCTGCCTCGTCTAGTTTCATCTTTTTGAATGCTCATTAGAACAAGATGTTCACGTCACTTCCATTGTCCACTAACATTTTGTGGACCTCACATTGACCTATTTCAGGCGCGATGACGAGAGCATCCTCGTGCGGATGATGCAATCGCACCGCGTCCTTCTCGGAGAAGGTGATTTTCTCCTCCTTGCGAACCTTGGTGGGTCACGGCATCGTGCTCATCACGCTTATGGGGTCATGACAGGCTATGAGAGCATACCTTTCCTAGGCACCTTGAGAATTTCCCGAGAGGTGTGGCCCTCCAAAGATGATCCCCATACAGTAGAGACCTTTGCGACCACGACACTTCTTTCTTAGTGCCTCTTGATTTTTTTCCCGAATGGGGGTAGAGTCATCGACATACTCTTTGAAGTGCTCTTGCTTAATGAGGTCCTCAATTGCTTGCTTGAGGGCCCGACACTCATCGGTGTGGTGCCCATTATCCCGATGATAGCGATAATATTTTTTATTGTTTCTAGCTGTAGGGGGATTTTTCATGGGCTCGGATTCTCTGAGCAAACCGCCATTCTCCGATTTATCTAGAATAGTCGATACCGAGGTATTCAAAGGAGTGTATTGACTCTTGTCGTGATCGCGACGAGGAACTAGGGTATAGGATTTCTTGGGCTGGTATCGTTGCTTTTTTCCTTTTCACTAATCATCATTAGCCCATTTGCGATCAACCCTCCTGTTCTCCCCCCGGTTGGGAGCACTGTCTGCAAGACCGGGGTTGTGGCGGTTAAGAACGGCCATAGAATTTTCAATGCGGAGGTACTTTTCAGTGTGGTTGTAGAAGCGAGTGAAGGAAACATCATCCTCAGATTGCAGCTCCTTCCATAAGTCTGTCTGTGGGCAAACTCCTATGATGATGAGAGTCCGAACAGACTCTTTGGGAGTATGAGTCACTTTGTGGAGCTCCCTGTGGAACCTTTCTATATAAGATTGGAGGGATTCATCCCTCTCTTGGTGTATATTGCTTAGGTAGCTTAGCGGTATTGAGAACTTCCTGTTCGCCTTAAAATGCCTTAGGAATGTCGAGCTCATTTGAGGCCATGAGCTGACTGATCCTGCCGGGAGCGACCTAAACCATTGTTTGGCATGGCCAGTTAAGGTTACTGCCAAGCAACGACATTTTGCCAAGTCAGAGACTTGGTGGAGTTCTATGAGGTCGTTGAACTCATATAGATGATCCTGCGGATCAGAGTTCTCATCAAATGCTCGCATGTCGGGCATTCTGAATCTCGATGGGAGAGGGGTAGCTAACACTGCCAAGGAAAAGGGAGACGCCTCTGCAACCTTCACTTGCTCGTTCTGCTGAGCTTTGAGCTGATCTAGAGCTCACTGTAGCTCCTCAATTTGAGGCAACGGTGCTAATTTGGGGATTACTTTTTACAACATAGGTTCGACCCTCATAGTTGCGGTTAAGGAAAGACTGCATATCAGACTCTTCCTCACCTCGACTGGAAGCTCCGGCCAATCTCGAGACATGCTAGCTAGAGCCATGTGATGGCATCGAGTGATTCGAGGAGTCTTCTCAACCTCCGCGATGGTACGAACCGACCCGTGGACGATGGGAATCCCTTGCACGACGATGATTAAAGTCGTCATTTGGTGATATTAGGAATCTCCCTGCCTTGCACTTTTATGGGAGTGCTCGCACAATGTGGCACGGGATGACTCATGCTGCGACATGTCACCGAGTCATAATGCCACGGGTATTCTGCCCGGGATGCGATTAGTGTTTGCTGGTCCTTCGGAGCCCTTTAGTCCATTGAGCGCCATTTGCTTTCCCTTTCTCTGACGCGTTGCAGTCCGTGCGGTGTGGGCTTTCGCCCTTCTCCGCGCTTTTGTGTGACCTACAGGCCTTTTTTGGCGGTGGCACCACCTCGTTGGATTCAGGTGGCACAACCTGATCCAATCAGTCCAGCCTTTGGCTAACCGTTTGGAGAGTATTATTGAACCTCCCCAGGTAACTCATGACGGTTGGATCGAGCCGCGACCTTGAAGGAATATCCCCTATGACATTTTGTTAGATAGGCGACACTTCGGGATGAGTGTCCTCCTGTACTTGGGGAATCTCTTCATTGTCATAATTGGTTCGCTCAGATTCGAAACCACGAGCCATTTGTTGTGGTGGGACCGATTAGTCAGAGATTTTCTGATGAAGAGCAAATACTAAATTAGGCCCACCTTTTAGTGCCAAACTGTTGATGCTTGATTTTTAACACCAACTACTCGCACGTGTGAAATGCTAAGCGGACTTAGACGTCACACGTGATATGTGAATATTTAGTTAAATAAAGAGTGAAAGACAATGTTTAAAGTGGTTCGAGTGTTTAAAAGTGAATCCTACGTCCACTGCTATTGCATTAATAAGAGGGTATAGGTCAAGTCGCATTTAGTGAGTTGAGCTACCGTTTGGAGAGAATACGCGAGAGAGAGAGAGAGAGAGAGAGAGAGAGAGAGAGAGAGAGAGAGCTATTTTAGAGTAAAATTAGCCAATCCCGTAAACGGGAGGGAAGACCCCTATTTATAGTAGGATAAACCAAGGTAATGATTATGTAAAACCCCTCCCTAGCCGGGTATTTCCTAAGTATCCCTTGGCCATTGAGAACCTAGAAAACGCACGCCTAGAAAAGAAGTTTATTTTAAAATCCTATTTAAAGAATAAATTTGTAGTTTATAAACATATTTATTTATATTTATTTATTAATTCAATTTCTAAACTATAATAAGTTCATTGTATAAGTCAAAAAAGAAATATAGTTTCCTTTCTTGGAGTAAATTATGAAATCCATAGTAATACTTACTAGAACATATATACTTTTACAAAATTTACTAGTAATTTGATTTCCTTTA